>NC_090738.1:125417969-125419371 GCF_036898095.1 Palaemon carinicauda | reverse complement strand
CTTATAGATCAGACAGAAAAAATAGGAATCAAGGGGAACCGCAATATATGGAAGAGACATAAATCAAGGAAAAGTATGTGAAAAATACAGCAACACAGAATGTGAATTGATTGCGGTAGAATTTGAATTTGAAAAACTAATGAATATTGTAGTTTACAGACCCCCAAACACTAAGGAGTTTGACATAATAATAGAAAAAATAGATGATATATGTAGAAACCATAAAGACTGGAATATACTCCTATCCGGAGATTTTAACTTTCCTTTCGTGGATTGGAAAGAACGGATAGAAGAAAGTGGTTGTATGTATACATATAAAAAAGATAGTAATAGTAGCGCAGAAGATAAGAGGCAATTTGAAAGCTTCAAGATATGCTATTAGAACATAATATGCAACAAATAAACCACATTCCAACAAGAAAGGAAAATGTCCTAGATCTAGTATTTGTGAATGAGGTGAATTATGTTAAAGAAATAATAGTGTATAACACGGGAATTTCAGACCACTATGTCATAGAATTGATAGTTCATTCCAAAGCAAGTGATCACAGAATTAATAAAAGCACAAAACTTTGGGAAGGATATGGAAAATATAACTTTTACAGTAAGAATATAAAATGGTCAGAAATAAATGAAGAACTGAATAAAGAATGGAAAAATGTATTTATAAGTGATAATATACAGGTAAATACGGATATACTGTACAAAATACTGGAGAAAATTGTTGAAAAATATGTACCGAAAAAAAAACAATAAACAAAAGACGTACATACCAAGAGACAGAAGGATCTTATTTCAGAAAATTAAAAAGTGGAAGAAAAATCTTGCAAAAGAAAAAAATGTGTGGAAAATGAGGGAAATAAAATGTAAGATAGAAAAATGCAGAACAAAAGATTATTCAGTCGAAAGAAAATGAAAAAAGGGACTTAGAAGAAAGGACACTTCAAAATATAAAAAGAAACCCCAAAGTACTTTACTCCTATGCAAAAAAGATGAATAAAAGGAGAATAGAAATAGGCCCTCTAAGAATTGAAGGACGGCTAACGAATGAAAAAAAGGAAATATGCAACATATTAGCAGAAAAATATAAGAGTGAGTTCACGCCAAGAATTGCGAATGAGAATAATGAAACAGAAATGAGAGAAGAAAATGTTGAATATCTAACGGATATAGATATTAATGAAGCAGATATTGTTACGGCTATAAACGAAATTAAAATGGATCGGCAGCCGGACCAGATGGAGTTCCAGCGATTTTGTTAAAAAAAACTGCAAACACTATCGCGAAGCCACTTGCAATACTGCTTACTGCTAAGACAGAGTATAGATATGAGCGAGATATATGTTAAACATAAATTAGCTTATATAACCCCTATCTTCAAAAGTGGATCAAGACTAGAGGC
>NC_090738.1:125410469-125412969 GCF_036898095.1 Palaemon carinicauda | reverse complement strand
AATAAAGAGGAAGGGTGGGCTGTGGCACCCTAGCAGTATCAGCCGAACTCGGTTGATTCCCTCGTCAGGCTGGGAGGAGCGTAGATAGGAAAGGTCCCCCCCTTTTTTTCCATTTGTTTGGGGGAAGTGCCGTGGTATATATAGCCCATGTATGTAAAAGGTCCAAACATTGATTAACTTGCAAATCATGTTTCCATAGAATAGATTTTCCATTCATACGAAAAGAAAGGGGAGAGAAATGGCCGGTAAATCAACATGAATGTGCAAACAGCCAAGTACAATTGAAGGAGAGGCAATGGTGCATTGGTATTCTATGTGAATAAGCCTCTTTGTAACAGTAATATATAGATATTTTCCATGTTGGAGCCCTTGGACCTTATAGCATCCTGCTTCTCTAACTACGGTTGTAGCTTAGCAAATAATTAAAATAATAATATTAATGATGATGATGATGATTATGATAAATATCTTGTATGTCATGAAGGATTTTAATAATTACTTCATCGTAAAAAAAATGATACCTTTAAAGGTATGAAGGATAGTAAGAATTTAGTGTTAGGATTTGAAAAGAGAAATAGCGAAGGGAAGATGTAATCTACCGTAAAAAAAAGATACATTGGAAGTCATGAAGGATATTAAGAATTTAGTGTTAGGATTTGGAAAAAGAAATAGCGAAGGGAAGATGTAATTCACCGTAGAAATTATATACAACTAATTATCAAGTACTGAGGTATGATGAGTATTAAAAAAATTGATGAGAATTAGAAAGAAAAATCTCATTAATTGGTGAGAATGGTTCAACCAACGAAATAACGTAATCCAAAAAATGGTGAAAACACCTATTAAAAAAAAAGTAGAGTTTGGAATGCAACAAAAATCAAGCAGTTGCAAGATCTTCGAATGTTTTCCAATATAATTTGGAAACCAGTTGCTATTTTAGAGAATGGCTCTAGCAACAAAATAACGTAATCCAAAAAATGGTGAAAACACCTATTAAAAAAAAAGTAGAGTTTGGAATGCAACAAAAATCAAGCAGTTGCAAGATCTTCGAATGTTTTCCAATACAATTTGGAAACCAGTTGCTATTTTTGAGAATTGCTTCTAACAACGAAATATTATTCATTATTGTTTATCATTTTTATTAAAGGTAAGACCTGCAATGTATACAGGAGGCGCGCCATACTGTTGTACAGGAGAGGGTTTGCCGTACATGTTATTTACAGTTTGGTTATGAGGACTGCTAGGATCCTCTGTCTGGTTTAGTAGGTAATGGATCTTAATCAACTTCATAAATTCATAGCCTTTCCACCCGCGCTCTGACATTGTTTCCATGCTTTTCCAGGCTTATAAGGTACTTGGCTAGTTAATGACAGTGGTACACCGGTATAAAGGTGGACAATAAATTGAATAGATATTCTGGAAATAGAAGGATGGTCTGTCTCAAAGGAATAGTACATCCTGATAAACTTGAAAGCATTCCACCTGTATTCTATCATTTTTCCATGTTTTTCCAGGCTGATACGGTACTCGGCTAATTAATAACTAAGTGTTATACTGATTACTAAGTGTTATACTGATGCGCAAATCGATAACAATGTCAGTACATGATATCATAACCCAAAAATGGTGTAAGCAGCCATTCGAAAAAAAAAGTACTATTTGGACTGGGAAAAAAAAATTAAGGAGTTGCAAGATATTCGAATTTTTCCAATATAATTTGAAAACCAGATGCTATTTTAGAGAATGCTTCTAGCAACGAAATAACGTAATCCAAAAAATGGTGAAAACACTTATTAAAAAATGTAGAGTTTAGAATGCAACAAAAATCAAGCAGTTGCAAGATATTCGAATTTTTCCAATATAATTTGGAAACCAGTTGCTATTTTAGAGAATGCTTCTAGCAATGAAATAACGTAATCCAAAAAATGGTGAAAACACTTATTAAAAAATGTAGAGTTTAGAATGCAACAAAAATCAAGAAGTTGGAAGAACAATTTTCGAATGTTTTTCAATACAATTTGGAAACCAGTTGTTATTTTAGAGAATGCTTCTAGCAATGGAATAACGTAATCCCCAAAAATGGTGAAAACAGCCATTAGAAAAAACGGAGAGTGGAATGCAACAAAAATCAAGCAGTTGGAAGAACAATATTCGAATGTTTTCCAATACAATTTGAAAATCAGTTGCTATTTTAGAGAATGGTTCTACCAACGTAATCCAAAAAATGGTGAAAACACATATTAAAAAAAAGTAGAGTTTGGAATGCAAAAAAAATCAAGCAGTTGCAAGATATTCGAATGTTTTCCAAATATAATTTGGAAACCAGTTGCTATTTTAGAGAATGCTTCTAGCAACAAAATAACGTCATCCAAAAAAGGGTGAAGACACTTATTAAAAAAAGTAGAGTTTGGAATGCAAGAAAAATCAAGCAGTTGGAAGAACAATATTCGAATGTTTTCCAATACAATTTGGAAACCAATTGCTATTTTAGAGAATGCTT
>NC_090738.1:125405469-125407969 GCF_036898095.1 Palaemon carinicauda | reverse complement strand
GATCAGATATAGTTACTACTACAATTACCGGACGTAGAAAATCCTTGAGGACGTAATCATTACAATTAAAGTATAACATAGAGGAATTCAAGTGTAATTCCTTATGAAAATAAGTCAGTTTCTGATGTTTGCTTTTCGTGCGTTTATAAAGGGTCCTCTTGTAAAAATAATCGCTCTTTGCTGATTCATTGATATAGAGTATTATTTAGCTTTAATTATTATTATTATTGTTATTAGTAGTAGTAGTAGTAGTAGTATTAGTAGTAGTAGTAGTAGTAGTAGTAGTAGTAGTAGTAGCTAAGCTACAACCCTAGATGGAAAAGCAAGTTGTTATAAGCCCAAGGGCTCCAACAGGAAAAAATAGCACATTGAGGAAAATGAAATAAGGAAATAAATGAACAAAATAAGCAATGAGCACTTGAAATAAGAGGTTTTAAGAACAGTGACAGCTTTAAAATAGATGTTTCATATATAAAGCGTAATTTTGACAAAACCGTAAATGTTAGAGCAGTCAATGAATAAAGTCAAAATATCCAATATTTGCATCATAATTTTTTTTTTCTCGATTTTCCCATAATGAATGGCGAATACTTTGAACAATTGTGTCCTGCTATTTTAGGACTTTGCTGAATATTGTTGGAAGGATTTAAGTTCCTTTCATGGAATGAACTTCCCTATTTGTAGTCTACTAGGATGTCTTAATAACGCATGCGAACACACACACACACACACACTCTCTCTCTCTCTCTCTCTCTCTCTCTCTCTCTCTCTCTCTCTCTCTCTCTCTCTCTCTCTCTCTCTCTCTCTCTCTCCTATTACAAAGTGAAAACGTTTCACCTCATGAAAGTTTATATCGAAAAGTTTTTGTACAAACTTTATAACTATCCTTATGAGACTCTCTGGGTATTTTTTTTTTATAATTATCCTTAGTGTTAGAAAATTCTTTAATATTGCTGGATGCAAAGAAAACAAGTTGTTGGGGATTTCAGAATTTTGGTCATCATCATCATCATAATAATAATAATAATACTAATAATAATAATAATGATGATGATGATGATGATGATAATATAATAATAACAGTTTATTATTATTATTATTGTTATTATTATTATTATTGTTATTATTATTATTATTATTATTATTATTATTATTATTATTATTATTGTTGTTGTTGTTATTATTATAATTAAAGTACATGACACTGTAAACACAATGTATATATTATTCTGTTTGAAGTTAGTGTTAGTATAAGAAAAACTTCGGTGAACTGCAGCGAATTTCCAATAATATAATTCATTTTGTGAACCGGATAGCTTGATTAAATTCTATTTTATATAAATAATTCAAAAAAGGGATGAAACTGGCAATGATCTTTTTACAAAATAGGCCTTGTACTGGTATATATTTATAGTGGCCAGGCTCATTTCATTATGCAAAGCGTTCATATTTTATGTAATTTTATGAAATGTAATATTTTATGTAATTTTATGAAATGTAATATTTTATCCCTAGGACTCAGGGTACATAATTTCTGTCCCTTTGATGGTCTGTACTGAAAGTGTATTATACGCTTTGTATAAACACGCTTTTGAAACTTTGCATATATGCATGACATTGCGTATGTTTTTCATACGCATGTAAATAGCTAGACTGGTGAATTAATTTTAAAAGTTGTAGCAGTTTTTGACCTTACATTTTAGAACATATATTGAAATTACTGCGAGAAATTTAATTTATATTAACATAAGTATTATTATTATTGTTATTATTAATATTATTATTATTATTATTATTATTATTATTGTTATTATTATATTATTTTTATTATTATTATTATTATTATTAGTAGTAGTAGTAGTAGTAGTAGTAGTAGTAGTAGTATTTTTATGGTTATTATTATTACCATTATTATCATTACTATTATTGTTATTATTATTATTATTATTATTATTATTATTATTATCATTTACATTATTAGCTAAGCTATAACCCTAGTCGGAAAAGCAGGATGCTATAAACCCAAGTTCTCCAACAGGGAAAAATAGCCCAGTAAGGAAAGAAAATAAGGAAATAAATAAACTATAAGGGAAGTAAAGAACAATTAGAATAGATTATTTCAAGAACAGTAACAACACTAAAATAGATCTCTTATATATAAACTATATTAAACTGTATTCAATATTTTTTAATATTTTTTAATATTTATTTCGCACGGAGAAAATTTCAAGACCTTGTGAACATTTATCTTGGGCATAAAACATCCGAATTATAGTCAATTTCTTTTAGCGAGGCAGATTTGCAACGACTCGCAGCGGTGCCCTTTTAGCTCGGAAAAGTTTCCTGATTGCTGATTGGTTGGACGAGATAATTCTAACCAATCAGCGATCACGAAAATTTTCCGAGCGAAAAGGGCACCGCTGCGAGTCGTTGCAAATCTGCCTCGCTAAAAGAAATTGACTATAGTTTGTGATTAGTCTAATCGTCTTTATGTCGCCTC
>NC_090738.1:125385469-125395469 GCF_036898095.1 Palaemon carinicauda | reverse complement strand
AGATAAGAGATGGACATTAAGAATAACAGTATGGGTCCCTATAATAAGAATGGCAGATAATAGGTGGACATTAAGAATATCAGAATGGGTCCCTATAATAAGAATGTCAGATAAGAGATGGACATTAAGAATAACAGAATGGGTCCCTATAATAAGAATGACAGATAATAGGTGGACATTAAGAATATCAGAATGGGTCCCTATAATAACAATGACAGATAAGAGATGGACATTAAGAATAACAGAATGGGTCCCTATAATAAGAATGACAGATAATAGGTGGACATTAAGAATAGCAGAATGGGTCCCTATAATAAGAATGTCAGATAAGAGATGGACATTAAGAATAACAGAATGGGTCCCTATAATAAGAATGACAGATAAGAGATGGACATTAAGAATAACAGAATGGGTCCCTATAATAAGAATGACCGATAAGAGATGGACATTAAGAATAACCGAATGGATCCCTATAATAAGAGTGACAGATAATAGATGGACATTAAGAATAACAGAATGGGTTCCTGTAATAAGAATGACAGATAATCGGTGAACATTAATAATAAGAGAATGGGTCCCTAGAGATTGCAAAAGAAGCAGGGAGAGGAAGAGATGACGATCGATTGACGAGCAAAGAAAATTTGCGGGTATAGACTGCCTTAGAAAGACCATAAACAGACTGGAGTGGAAGGATATGTCTGAGGACTTTTTCCTGCAATGGACTAGTTAAAAATGATGATAGTCACCAAATAATTTTTACACAATTTTTGAAATTTAAGTAACACGCATTAATCAGCAGGCAATAACTGTTATTATAATTATTCAGTGCTTTTCAAAAAGAAGCAGTTATTATTATTATTATGATTATGAATTGCTAAGCTACAACCCTAGTTGGAAAAGCAGTATGCTATATGCCCCGGGGCTTCAACAGGGAAAATAGCCCAGTGAGGAAAGGAAACAAGGAAAAATAACATTTTTAAGATGGGTAACAACATTGAAATAAATATCTCCTATATAAACTATAAAAACGTGAACAAAACAAGAGGACGAGAAACCAGACAGAACAGTGTGCCCGAGTGTACCCTCAAGCAAGAGAACTCTAACCCAAGGAAGTGGAAGACCATGGTACAGACGCTACGGCACTACTAAAGACTAGAGAACAATGGTTTGATTTTGGAGTATCCCTCTCCTAGAATAGCTGCTTACCATAGCTGAAGAGTCTCTTCTACCCTTAATTAACAAGAGGAAAGTGGCCACTGAACGATTACAGTGCAGTAACCCTTTGGACGAAGAAGAATTTTTTAGTAATCTCAGTATTGTCAGGTGTATGAGGACAGAGGAGAATCTGTAAAGAATAGGCCAGACTATTCGGTGTATGTGTAGGCAAAAGGAAAGTGAACCGTAACCAGAGAGAAGGACTCAATGTAATACTGTCTAGCCAGTCAAAGGACCCCATAACTCTCTAGCGGTAGTATCTCAAGGTGTCTGTATGAAGCTCTTACCTTTTGAGCCATATTCCCGGAATTCGTTTGAAAGTGCTTAAGAAACGAAGAGTGAAGGGGGACTGATGCCTCTTCATGGGCCAATGCCAGTTTATATAGGCGAAGCGGTCGAACGTCGTGACCTTGGACATCGATGAACCTGTCTCAGAAATGATACCCCCCGGCGGAGGTGGGTTCAGAAAAAAAGAGTGGGTCTTACATTCAACCAAATGCTTATTATTATGACTTCAAAAACCGGCGTTTCCTTACCCAAGGCACTTTGGGTTTATTCAACGCGCGTTCTGGTCTGTTTTCAAAAATGAGAATGGTGATTATAGTGGAAATGCATTTTTAAATGGTATTCTCGCGAGGAAATGGATATAATGAGGCTTTTTTTATATAGAATTCCTAGGGATTACGCATGAGGCTCAATCTTTTTTTAGAATTCTTTTTTTTTAAGAATTCCTAGGGATTACGAATGAGGCTCAATTTTTTTTCTTAGAATTCCTTGGGATTACGCATGAGGCTCAATTTTTTTTTTTTTAGAATTCATAGGGATTACGCATGAGGCTCAATTTTTTTTTTTTTTTTTTTTTTTTTTTTTTTTTTTTTTTTTTTTTTTTAGAATTTCTTGGGATTACGCACGAGGCTTAATTCTTTTATTTAGAATTCTTAGGGATTACGCATAAGGCTTAATTTTTTAAAAAGAATTCCTAGGGATTACGAATGAGGCTTTTTTTTTTTTTTTTTTAGAATTCATAGGGATTAGAATGTAGGTAGTGAATAATGTTGGCAAATATTTATGAATATTTCCAGCTTAAGTAGATCAGATTTTTTAAATAATTCTACATTTAGAATTCTGATTTAGATAAACTAACTTAAAACGATGATAAGTCAAAAAAAAAAAAATAACTAATGAGAATTGTCTTATTTGCTCTTTAAAAAAAATTAAAATGGTGATGATAGTGGTAACGAATTTCTAAATGGTATTTTCGCGACGAAATGGATATAATGAGGCTTTTTTTTAATAGAATTCCTAGGGATTACGCATAGAGTTGGGATTAAAATATAGGCTGTGAATTATGTTCGCAAATATTTGTTATGAATATTTCCAGCTTAAGAAGATTAGGTTTTATAAATAATTCTACTTTTAGAATTTTGATTTTAATAAGATAACTTAAAGCGATGATAAGTAAAAAAAAAAAAAAGAAAAATTCTTCTGAAGAAAGATTTTTTTTTCTTCAACTAACCAGAAAATTTACACTTAAAAGTTGTTTCGATACATTATTACTTCAGGACATACTATTCTAATCCTACTACCTAATCTAGTAGGTAGTAGGTTGGCCAAGGCACCAGCCACCCGTTGAGATACTACCGCTAGAGAGTTATGGGGTCTTTTGACTGGCCAGACAGTACTACATTGGATCCTTCTCTGTGGTTACGGTTCATTTTCCCAATTGCCTACACACACACTGAATAGTCTGGCCTATTCTTTACATATTCTCCTCTATCCTCATACACCTGATAACACAGATTACCAAATAATTCTTCTTCACCCAAGGGGTTAATTACAGCACTGTAATTGTTTATTGGCCACTTTTTCTCTTGGTAAGGGTAGAAGAGACTCTTTAGCTATGGTAAGCAGCTCCTCTAGGAGAAGGGCATTCCAAAATCAAACAATTGTTCTCTAGTCTTGGGTAGTGCCATAGCCTTTGTACCATGGTCTTCCACTGCCTTGATTTAGAGTTCTCTTGCTTGAGGGTACACTCGAGCACACTCTTCTATCTTATTTCTCTTCCTCTTGTTTTGTTAATGTTTTTATAGTTTATATAGGAGATATATATTTTAATGTTGTTACTCTTCCTGAAATATTTTATTTTCCTTTTTTCATTTCCTCACTGAGCTATTTTCCCTGTTGGAGCCCCTGGGCTTATAGCATCCTACTTTTCCAACTAGGGTTGCAGCTTAGCAAGTAATAATAATAATAATAATAATAATAATATAACTTGCAGCTTTATATCAGCATGATAATTATTTTTAATGTAATGCAAAGGGCTATTGTGATGAATAATTTGGGTCTTAAATTACACAGATTCAGGCAGAGTTGAAGACGTACATTGTTACTAAGTAGGTAAGAAGGGCAAATAAGAGAATACAGTGCATTATCGTTTGTATAAATATGTGATATATATATATATATATATATATATATATATATATATGGGCAAGTAAAAATACAGTGCATTATTATGTGTTTATGAACACACACACACACACACACACACATATATATATATATATATATATATATATATATATATGTATATACATATATATATATATATTATATATATATATATATATATATATATATATATATATATATAGATATATATATACAGTATATATATATATATATATATATATATATATATATATATATATATATGTGTGTGTGTGTGTGTGTGTGGGTATACAGTATATACAGTATATATATATATATATATATATATATATACATTATATATAGATATATATATATATATATATATATATATATGTATGTGTGTGTGAATTATTTACCATAGCTAAAAGTTGCATTTTTTATAAATTTGAGTGAATATGCTATTATAAATACTAAAGCGAATAGAATTCAAAATCTCTGTTGAATTTGAAAAGTGAAAGAAGTCGATGATCAATGAGTTAATTGAAATAAGAGGAGAATTTGTTGCTAATGATAAGATATCTTATCATAGATTTTCTTCCGAAATAATTTGGGAAATAATCATAATTATAATAATTGCATTTTGCTGATTGTCTGAGGCCGTTAAGTTAAAGTGATTCATCAACTGGTTAAATTCAGACGGAAAGGGAATAAATGTTATAATTATTGAATTTAAGTCATTAGTTTTAATAGTGAAAACTGTTTTCGGGTTACCCAAGTAAGTGTTATTGTCATGAAGTTGTCTCTTCAGTCAGAGCAGCAAATATGATATTTGCAGTTGAATCGATAGAACTTCTAAAGTTCCAACTTGCAGTAAAAATGGTTATGTTAAATAGGCTGACATAAGTCTCATTTTATATTTTATATATGATAGATCTGTTTTAATGTTGTTACTGTTCTTAAAATATTCTATATCAATTGTTCATTACAACTCATATAGTTCATTTATTTCCGTATTTCTTATCCTCACTGGGCTATTTTTTTCCTGTTGGAGCCCCGGGCTTATAGCATCCTGTTTTTCAAACTGCGTTTGTAGCTTAGCTAGTAATGATAATAATAATTAATAATAATAATAATAATGATAATGATAATAATAATTCTAATTCTAAATTTAGAACATAAATTTGATCTTTCATTAATCTTTTACACTTGTGATCCATCGAAGAGTCGTTAAATGCCTGTGCTCTGTTCATTATCCCCATTTCCAATTTGTAGACCTAGATTAGTGTTTTTATCTTTTTTCTTTTTTTTTATTCATAAAGTTTACGCTTAGAGTTAGAATTATAATGTAAGTTGTAAATAATGTGCCCAAATATCTTTTACAAATATTTCCATCTTGAATAGATTACATTGTATAAATAATTCTGCTACTATGAATGTCACGAATCTCAATTTTCGATTCAGTTGACTTTTTTTCTCCTCAAGAAGCTATTTTGAATTTTTTATAGCATTAATTTAAAGTTGAATAAACGACCAAAATTACGTAGAAAAGGCTTTTAAGCTGGTTTTTTTTTTTTGGTTGGTTTTTTTATGTTTTCGCACTGAATCATAAACGTATTTCGAATGCAAATTCAAAAAGCGATCGGTATTCAAGTCACGGCTGTGTTGTTTCCAGTTGAAAAAATTCAACATTTCAGAGATTTCTAGTTTTGGACCCGGGGGGGGGGGAATAGTGTGGGTGATGTACCATTGGTTTTTTATTTTTTTATTTTGATGCTGCTATGTACGTTGTTGTTGGAGTGATTTATTGTATTGTTTAAGGGGAATGTCGTTAAACTATATACAAAGGAAACTTGATAAAATAGGAATGTTTATTAGATGACGTATATTACGTACGCCATCACAATCATCTTGCATAAGTTTATAATTATTTCAGATTACTGTCAATAATATATATATATATATATATATATATATATATATGTATATATACATATATATGTATATATATATGTGTATATATACATATATATATATACATATATATTATATATAAATATATATGTTATATATATATATATATATATATATATATATATATATATATATATATATATATATCAGCCGTACTGTTTTATATTAGCTAGTGTACCTATGCTATACAAAAGAGGGTACTATTAGAGTGTGTCGAAACGCTCATAGAGACGTTTTGTTCCCTCTAGAGCTCTGGTACCTTCAGTCTGCATGCTCAAGTGCTTGTTGTCACGGCGGGGGGGGGGGGGGGGGGGGGGTTGTGGCTAAGTCAGGGTATGATGAAGATAAACCTAATCTCGGGTTAGTATCCGTAGGCTGTTGTTACACACAGAAAAGTTGATGTAATGATACACATTGCGCCTTCAATAGTAGGACTGCGAAATAGAATATATTATCAAGTTTTCCTACCATTTCTAAGTTTTCTTTGGCTTGTAGAATTAGCTTCTACTGTCATGGTAGTAAGTTTTACCCTAGGGTGTCTTTGGCTTGTAGAATTAGCTTCTACTGTCATGGAAGTAAGTTTTACCCTAGGGTGTCTTTGGCTTGTAGAATTAGCTTCTACTGTCATGGTAGTAAGTTTTACCCTAGGGTGTCTTTGGCTTGTAGAATTAGCTTCTACTGTCATGGAAGTAAGTTTTACCCTAGGGTGTCTTTGGCTTGTAGAATTAGCTTCTACTGTCATGAAAGTAAGTTTTACCCTAGGGTGTCTTGGCTTGTAGAATTAGCTTCTACTGTCATGAAAGTAAGTTTTACCCTAGGGTGTCTTTGGCTTGTAGAATTAGCTTCTACTGTCATGAAAGTAAGTTTTACCCTAGGGTGTCTTGGCTTGTAGAATTAGCTTCTACTGTCATGAAAGAAAGTTTTAGCTAGTCTTATCATTTAAGTTTTGTGTACTGGGATGGTTTTGACAAAACTGCTGACCTCAGCAGTTATGACGAACATGACTTGACGTTTGATTTTGGAATTAGATTGTCTATCCTTAATTGGTTCTTAAAAGCAGAAAGCCAGCGTGACATTGTGCAATACCTGGTTTATCGTGAAATTGGGGTTTGATGGTAATTTTTGATCCGTAACTGGGATAAAGGTCCTCACCTCGGTGAGTGACCTTACCATCTTTGGTATAATTAGAGAAAATACTTCAGAATTGTATCGAATATCTTTGATTTTGTTGGAATGAAAGTTATAATGGAAGTTGTTTAATTGTGTGTAAGCTATGTGGACTGATTAGAAAAGGTACCCTTTATTTTTTTTTATATTTTTGAGGGGGGCCGGGTGTTTCTAAAACTTGCATTTTATTTATATATTTTTGAAAAATTTTAAATGGGGCATGCAGATTGTATGCCTAATATATTTTTTGTATCGTAACATTCTGAAAATATTTTTTTGCATCTGTCTCCGGGTTTTAAGGGAAAGTTTATTTGGCTGTGTATATATATATATATATATATATATATATATATATATATGTATATATATATATATATATATATATATATATATATATATGGATGAATATCAACACAACATCGTGTTCAAATAGAAATAAATTTCTACCTCATACTTGGGATCGAACGCTAGCCCCATCTAATGAAAGGCCAGGTCGAAACCAACCATGTCACGAGAGCCCATAAAAGAAATTGGAACCTGACGCTAACAGCTGTCCGAGGATTTACCTGGCGAGACATCAGTCTCTTACCAGCGAGTTTTACCCAATTTCCCGGGCCACCACGTGACAATTGGTAGTAATTCATTCAAATTACCCCTAATGAGTCAATATGGATAAATATCAACACAACATCGTGTTCAAATAGAAATAAATTTCCACCTCATACTTGGGATCGAACGCTAGCCCCTTCTAATGTATGTATAGAGTGTGTATACATATTTCTATATATTACTTATACATAAATATATATATATATATATATATATATATATATATATATGTCTGTGTGTATGGATGTATATATGTATGTATGTATGTATGGATGTATGTATACGAATGAGTCTAAAAACATGTTTATGTGTAAACGCCAGCTTGCGTGCTCTAAATCGCATCAACGTTTGTCTTAAGGAATGATTTGCGTCTAGGTCCGGCGCCTCTCACTCCACTAATATCTCTTTATCTGGCGTGGGACCTTTCCGAGTCCAGCATCCCCATTACCAGAGTTGCCAGGTTTTCTGAATGAGAAAAGGCCTAAATCAAATCAAAAGCAGATTTAAAAGGCCAACACAGTAGAAAAGGCCAAATATATAGTATTTAAGGCTTACCTTTTCTTTCATGACATTACTAAAGGACAACAATCTTTAAAAAAAGGCCAAATTTCAGGGTTTTTTGGCCTGAAAAAGGCCAACCTGGCAACCCTGCCCATTACGGCGATTGTCTTGACGTGAGTACAAGACCTGGGCTTTCTATTTTTGCATAATTCTCTTGTTGCGGTTTGTGGGAGTACAACGCTAATAAGCTATTCATGGAACCATTCGCTTGTCACTGCAATTTCAGTCCGGAAAGTATGAGGACTAACTATAGCTTTAGGGAAAACATTTTCTTGGCGAGTTTGCTTGCGCAATCTGTTTATTTTGGCATATGCAATTTAAAAGTTTTTTTTTTTTTTTTTTTTTTTTTTTTGCCTCTATTTGGAGCCCTTGGGCTTATAACATCGTTGTTTTTCAACTAGGGTTGTAGTAAGAATAAGATAAAATGACTATGCGAAAAGAGTCGTACGAGATCCTGTGAATTATGATGCATCTAATATTTGTTAGTAACCAAATTTGGTTTGGCATAGCATTTATAATGCAGCTAATAATAATAATAAAAGAATTAATATTTTCTGTACTAATAATTTTTTAAAATTCTTAATACTTTCAACAATATTAATAATAATTTTAATTTTAATCATTATATTTTCAACTAATGTTGCAGCTTAGCTAGTAGTAATAATAAGATAAACGTGACTATGGGAAAAGAGTTGTACGAGATCCTGTGGACTATGATGCAATTAATACCTGTAATTAACTAAATTCGGGGGTGGCATAGCATTTACAATGTAGTTTATTTTGATAATTATCATTCTAGCAATTTCAGTAGTAATAATTATTTTAATAAGTTTAATAATTTCAACAACATTAATAATTCTAATAATTATAGTAAACTATGAGAAAGCTTTTGATTCTGTTAAAACTTTAGCAGTAATAATTATTTTAATAAGTTTAATAATTTCAACAACATTAATAATTTTAATAATTATGATAGACTATGAGAAAGCTTTTGATTCTGTTAAAACTTCAGCAGTAAGGAAAGCCCCTCAAAGACAAGGAATAGATGAATCTTGTTAATTCATATGATTTACCTTCTTACGTCAAGGAAAGTAATAGGCTTTTAAATCTATTTTAGGGAGAATATGACTCTTCCATGTGATATATTTATGTCTGGGAACACACACAGAGAGAGAGAGAGAGAGAGAGAGAGAGAGAGAGAGAGAGAGAGAGAGAGAGAGAGAGAGAGAGAGAGAGAGAGAGAGAGAGCTGGTTTTCAACCCAGAAACCAATCTCTTTTGGTGTCAGTTTCTTGGCCTCGGTCAGGGATTTCTTGAATTCGTACCAATCGTAGATTGACACACCCAATTTTGCTAAGATTAGAATTGCCCTCACGGGTTTATGACCTAAAATGAACCGATTGGTAGATTACTTCATTCTTAAAGAGATTGAAAGTTTTTCGGGGTTATGTTTTTTTTGCTAATTTTCTCATGAGGATTGTGGTTTTCTGGACGTGTATATATATATATATATATATATATATATATATATATATATATATATATATGTATGTATATGTATGTATGTATATGTATATATATATATATATATATATATATATATATATATATATATATATGTATGTATGTATGTGTGTGTATACAGTATATATGCTGTATATATAAATGTTTGTGACTATGATATATACTGTATATATATATATATATATATGTATATATATATATATATATATATATATACACAGTATATATATATATATATATATATATATATATATATATACTGTATATATATATATATATATATATATATATATATATATATATATATATGTATATATATATATATATGCTGTATATATAAATGTTTGTGAGCATTGTATGTATATCTATATCTATATATATATATATATATATATATATATATATATATATATATATATATTTATATATATATATATATGTATGCTATCACTGTGACATAAAATATCATAATTAAGTTTTGTCTTTGTTTGTAATGTGGTATAAGTAGCTATATATGGCAA
>NC_090738.1:125369110-125374110 GCF_036898095.1 Palaemon carinicauda | reverse complement strand
GACCTTGGACATCGATGAACCTGTCTCAGAAATGATACCCCCCGGCGGAGGTGGGTTCGGGAAAAAAAGAGTGGGTCTTACATTCAACCAAATGCTTATTATTATGCCTTCCAAAACCGGCGTTTCCTTACCCAAGGCACTTTGGGTTTATTCAACGCGCGCTCTGGTCTGTTTTCAAAAATGAGAATGGTGATTATAGTGGAAATGCATTTTTAAATGGTATTTTCGCGAGGAAATGGTTATGGGGCTTTTTTTTTTTCAGAATTCCCAGGGATTACGCATGAGGCTCAATTATTTTTTTAGATTTTTTTTTATATAATTTCTAGGGATTACGCACAAGGCTTAATATTTTTAGAATTCTTAGGGATTACGCATAATGCTTAATTACTTTTTAGAATTCCTATGTAAAAGGGATTACGCATAAGGCTTAATTTTTTTTTAAAGAATTCCTAAGGGTTGCGAAGGAGGCTAAATTCTTTTTTTTTAGAATTCATGGGGATTACTCATAGAGTTGGGATTAAAATGTAGGCTGTGAATTCTCGAATATTTTTTATGAATATTTCCAGCTTGAGTAGATTAGATTTTATAAATAATACTGTTTTTAGAATTTTGATTTTATTAAGCTAACTTGAAACGACGTTAAGCCCAATTTTTTGTTTAATTAACCAGAATTGTCATATCGGCACTTTAAAAAAATTAAAATGGTGATGATAGTGAGAATGCATGTTAAATGGTATTCTCGCAAGAAAATTGAGAGAATGAGGCTTTATATATCTATATCTATCTATCTATCTATCTATCTATATATATATATATATATATATATATATATATATATATATATATATATATATATATATATATATATATATAAGGATTACGCATATTGTGGGATTTAAAATGTAAGCTGTGAATAATGTTCGCAAATATTTGTTATGAATATTTGCAGCTTGACTAGATATTTTATAAATAATTCCGCTGTTAGAATTTTGATTTTAATAAGCTAACTTAAAGCGATGATAAGTCAGAAAACAAGATTCTTCTGAAGAAAGAATTTTATTTTTTTTAACTAACCAGAATTATCATATTTGCACTTAAAAATTACTTCGATGCAATATTACTTCAGGACATAATATTCTAATCCTATTTGACTTGCGTCCTTATATCAACATGAGAATTATTTTTTAATGTAATGCAAAGGGCTAATGTGAGAGGTAATAGGGACAAATAAGAAAATACAGTGCATTATTGTTTAGATGAACTTATGTGTATAAATATGTATATACAGTATATATATATATATATATATATATATATATATATATATATATATATATATATATATATATATGGTCAAATAAGAAATACAGTGCATTATTTAGTGTTTATGAACATTTATGTATATATATATATATATATATATATATATATATATATATATATATATATATTTATATATATGTATATATGTATATAAATATATATATATATATATATATATGTATATATATAAATATATATATGTATATATATATGTATATATATGTGTAAATATATATATATATATATATATATATATATATATAAATATATATATATTTATATATTTATAAATATATATATGTATATATATATATATATATATATATATATATATATATATATATATGTATATAAATATATATATATATATATATATATATATATATATATATATGTATATAAATATATATATATATATATATATATATATATATAAATGTGTATATATATATATATATATATATATATATATATATATATATATATATATATATATATATATGTAGATATATGCATATATACATATGTGTGTGTGTATATATATATATATATATATATATATATATATATATATATATATATATGTATGTATGTATGTATGTATGTATGCGTTTGTAAATTATTATTTACCATAGCTAAAAGTTGCATTTTTTATAAATTTGAGTGAATATGCTATTAGAAATACTAAAGCGAATAGAATTCAAAATCTCTGTTGAATTTGAAAAGTGAAAGAAGTCGATGATCAATGAGTTAATTGAATTAAGAGGAGAATTTGATGCTAATGATAAGATATCTTATCATAGATTTTCTTCGGAAATAATTTGGGAAATAATCATGATTATAATAATTGCTTTTTGCTGATTGTCTGAGGCCGTTAAGTTAAAGTGGTTCATCAACTGGTTAAATTCAGACGGAAAGAGACTAAATGTTATAATTATTGAATATAAGTCATTAATTTTATTAGTGAAATCTGTTTTCCGGTTGCCCAAGTAAGTTTTATTGTTATGTAGTGGTCTCTTCAGTCAAAACAGCAAATCTGTTTTTTTGTAGTTGAATCGATAGAACTTCTAATGTTCAAACTTGCAGTTAATGTGTTTATGTTAAACACGCTGACATAAGTGTCTTTTTATAATTTATATATGATAGACCTGTCTTAATGTTGTTACTGTTCTTAAAATATTTTATTTTAATTGTTCATTACTACTCATATAGTTTATTTTGTTCCTTATTTCCTTTCCTCACTGGGCTATTTTGCTTTGTTGGAGCCCCTGGGCTTATAGCATCCTGCTTTTCCAACTAGGGTTGTAGCTTAGTTACTACTACTACTACAACTACTACTACTACTAATAATAATAATAATAATAATAATGATAATAATAATAATAATAATAATAATAATAATAATAATAATAATAATAATAATAATGATAAAAATAATTCTAAATTTAGAACACAAATTTGATCTTTTACTTATACTTTACAATCGTCGTGATCCATTGAAGATTCGTTAAATTTCTGTGCTCTGTTCATTATCCTCATTTTCAATCAGTAGATCTAGATAAGTATTTTTTTTTTCTAGCTTAAGTCTCGTTTTATATTTTCTATATGAAAGATGTGTTTTAATTTTGTTACTGTTATTAAAACATTTGATTTTAATTGTTCATTACTTCTCTTACAGTCTATTTCCTTGTTTCCTTTCCTCATTGAGGTATTTTTCCCGGTTGGAGCCCTTGGGCAGAGTTAGAATTAGAATGTAGGCTGTGAATAACGTGCCCAAATATATGTTACAAATATTTCTAGCTTAAGTAGATTACATTTTATAAATAATTCTGCTGCTATGGAAGTCACGAATCTCAATTTTTGAATCAATTGACTTTTTTTCTTCTTCTCAAGAAGCTATTTTGAATTTTTATAGCATTAATTTAAAGTTGAATAAACGCCAGCATTACGTAGAAAATGGTTTTAAGCTCTGTGTTTTTAGGGGGTTTGTTTTTTTATGTTTTCGCACTGAATCATAAACGTATTTCGGATGCAAATTCAAAAAGCGATCGGTATTCAAGTCACGGCTGTGTTGTTTCCAGTTGAAAAAATTCAACATTTCAGAGATTTCTAGATTTGGACCGGGGAGGGGGGGGGGGGGTGTTAGGGTGGAGGTGGAGTGGGGGATGTACGATAGTGTGTTCTTCATAACTGTTTTTTTTTTTTTTTTTTTTTTTTTTTTTTTTTTTTTTTTTTTTTTTTTTTTTGGTGCTGCTATGTACGTTGTTGTTGGAGTGATTTATTGTATCGTTTAAGGGGAATGTCGTTAAACTATATACAAAGGAAACTTGACGAAATAGGTATGTTTATTAGATGACGTATATTACATACATCATCACAATCATCTCGCATAGCAGTTTATAATTATTTCAGATTAATGTCCATATGTAATTGATATATTATAAATATATATATATATATATATATATATATATATCGTACTGTTTTATATTAGAGCTTGTGTACCTATGATATACAACAAGAGGGTATTGTAAGAGTGTGTCGAAACGCTCATAGAGAAGTTACGTTTCTTCTCGAGCTTTGGTACTATACTCGCAGCGGTAGCCTTTTGGCTCGGAAAGATTTCCTGCTATCTGATTGGTTAGAATTATCTTGTCCAACCAATCAGCGATCAGGACACTTTTCCGAGCTAAAAGGTCACCCCTGCGAGTCGGTGCAAATCTGCCTCACTAAAAAAGCCACGGTATGATGAAGACAAACCTAATCTCGGGTTAGTATCCGTAGGCTGTTGTTACACACAGAAAAGTTGATGTAATGATACACATTGCATCTTCAATAGTAAGACTGCGAAATAGAATATATTCTCAAGTTTTCCTACCATTTCTAGGGTTTCTTTGGCTTGTAGAATTAGCTTCTACTGTCATGAAAGCAAGTTTTACCTTAGGGTGTCTTTGGCTTGTAGAATTAGCTTCTACTGTCATGAAAGCAAGTTTTACCTTAGGGTGTCTTTGGCTTGTAGAATTAGCTTCTACTGTCATGAAAGCAAGTTTTACCTTAGGGTGTCTTTGGCTTGTAGAATTAGCTTCTACTGTCATGAAAGCAAGTTTTACCTTAGGGTGTCTTTGGCTTGTAGAATTAGCTTCTACTGTCATGAAAGCAAGTTTTACCTTAGGGTGTCTTTGGCTTGTAGAATTAGCTTCTATTGTCATGAAAGTAAGTTTTACCTTAGGGTGTCTTTGGCTTGTAGAATTAGCTTCTATTGTCATGCAAGTAAGTTTTACCTTAGGGTGTCTTTGGCTTGTAGAATTAGCTTCTACTGTCATGAAAGTAAGTTTTACCTTAGTGTGTCTGTGGCTTGTAGAATTAGCTTCTACTGTCATGAAAGTAAGTTTTACCTTAGTGTGTCTGTGGCTTGTAGAATTAGCTTCTATTGTCATGAAAGTAAGTTTTACCTTAGGGTATCTTTGGCTTGTAGAATTAGCTTCTATTGTCATGAAAGTAAGTTTTACCTTAGGGTGTCTGTGGCTTGTAGAATTAGCTTCTACTGTCATGAAAGTAAGTTTTACCTTAGTGTGTCTGTGGCTTGTAGAATTAGCTTCTATTGTCATGAAAGTAAGTTTTACCTTAGGGTGTCTTTGGCTTGTAGAATTAGCTTCTATTGTCATGAAAGTAAGTTT
>NC_090738.1:125331975-125354475 GCF_036898095.1 Palaemon carinicauda | reverse complement strand
AAGGCCACTCATGAATGGCAGAGGCAAGGGACAGTGACATTGCCCTGTCAAGCAGGACAATGCCCTAGAGACTGACCATATTACATATGAACAGCACCCAAGCTAGGACTAAGGAGAGCCAGGTAATGGCTGCTGATGACTCAGCAGATAGACCTATAGGCTCCCCCAAACCCCCCATCCTTAGCTCACAAGGATGGTGAGGTTGCAGCGACCAAAGAAACTAATGAATTTTAGCCGGACTCGAACCCCAGTCTGGCGTTTACCAGTCAGGGACGTTACCACATCGGCCACTATTGCACTGTAATTCTTCAGTGCTAGTATTCTCTTGGTAAGGGTAGAAGTCACACTTTAGCTAAGGTAAGCAGCTCTTCCGGGTGAAAGACATTCCACAATCAAACCATTGTTCTCTAGTCTTGGGTAGTGCCATAGCCTCTGTACCATGGTCTTCCACTGCCTTGGGTTAGAGTTCTCTTGCTTGACGGTACACTCAGGAAGACTATCTGTTTTTTTTTCCTATTTCCTTTCCTCCCTGGGCTACTTTCCTTGTTGAAGCCCTTGTGCTCATAGCATCCTGCTTTTCCAACTAGGGTTGTAGCTAAGTTAGTAATAATAATAATAATATTTAATAATAATAATGATAATAATAATAATGATAATGATCACAATAGTAGTAATTAAAGTAATAATAAATTGATTTTAGTATATGCTTAGTGAAGGAAGTAGTGAATTAGCCTTTTTTCCTATTGTAAGGTATGAATGTGACAGCAACAGCTTCCTTTATCCTCTCATTAGCCACCCCTCCCTCGTTTGAAGAAGCTTTTTTTTCACAGAATAAAATTGTCTACGATTTTTTTTTTTTTTTTTTTTTTTTTTTTTTTTTTTTTTCTCCCAAATGATAGTAAAGTGTTTCGCAACTTACTGTCTGCCGTCGTCCGTCAGGAAGTTGGACAGTGTATGTTCCTTTGACGGTATTCCCGTCAGAGTCTTCGCTGTGTCCGTAATCGGCACCGGCATACTGGTCGTTGACGCCGTAGACGAAATTGTATGGCATCGGGGGTGCCTGGTAAGGTGAAGATAAGTCATACTTTTATCAAAATGAAACTTTTATTATCAAAATTAAAGTTTTAATTTTCAAGAGAAAACTTTATTTTCAAAATAACAATTTTTATTTTTAAAATAAAACTTTTATTTTCAAAGTAAAGCTTTTTATTTTCAAAATAAAACGTTGCATTTCCAAAATAAAACTTATTTCAAAATAAAGCTTTTTATTTTAAAAAAATGAAAAATTACTTTGAAAATAAAACTTTTTCTTTTCAAAAGAAAACTTTTTTTAAATAAAACTTTTACAAAATAAAGCTTTATTTTCAAAATAAAACTTAATTTTCAAAATAATTTTTTCCATTCATATAAGGATGAAGTGATGTGATTGTTCTCTCTCTCTCTCTCTCTCTCTCTCTCTCTCTCTCTCTCTCTCTCTCTCTCTCTCTCTCTCTCTCTCTCTCTCTCATAATCTGCCAAATGACTTTCGGTTTCTGAAGTTTCTAATGAGTTCAGATGGTCGAGCAATAGATTTCGTTTTCTAGAAGCGACTTTATGTACTATTCTTACCATAACTTTCTCAAATGTATTTTAAGGTGTTTTGTGATTGGCTCTACCATTGTTAAGTTTGAATTACAAAAAGTCACATTGAAATGACAGGGAAACTTTATCTTTTTTCTATTTTAAATGTATTTTAAGGTGTTTTGTTATTGTGTTTCCCATTGTTAAGTTTGAATTACAAAAAAATTACATTGAAATAACAGGGAAACTTTATTTTTTTTCTATTTCAAATGTATTTTAAGGTGTTTTACGATTGGCTCTCCCATTGCTAAGTTTGAATTACAAAAAGTTACATTGAAACGACCGGGAAACTATTTTTTTTTTATTTCAAATGTATTTTAGGGTGTTTTAAGGTTGGCTTCCCCATTGTTAAGTTTGAATTACAAAAGATTACATTGCAATGACAGAGAAATTTAGATATTTTTTCTATTATTTTGCATCTTGTGCATTTATTTTTTGTTTAGATATAACCTTGGATGCTTTAAAGCAAGTTTAATAAACAGATCGATGTATTTTGAGGTGTTTTACGATTGGCTTTCCCATTGTTAAGTTTGAATTGCAAAAAATCACATTGAAATGACAGAAACTTTAGTTTTTTTTTTTTTCTACTATTTTGCATCCTGTGCAATTATTTTTATTTAGATATAACATTGAATGCTGTAAAATCTTAATAAACAAATTGATCTATCATTTAAAATTCTATCGCTATGATATATATTTCTAGCTGGTAATTATAGTGTTATTTGGAAATATTTGTGTCTAAGAGATTCTGCGGAAGTGAATATTCTTTGGAAATTTATTAGAAATATAATAAAGAACTGTTTTTACTGGTTGTGAAAAGGTTCTAGTTAAGGTGAAATATAGTACTAGAAATTCCTATAACACTCTTGAAAAAAAAAAATATAAGAATATGATTAATGTCACACAGACAAAAAGGAAAATATATTCAAGAACTGTTTTTACGGTCTGAAAAGATTCTAGTGAAGCTAATATCTAGTACTAGAAATTTCTATTACAATCTTGAAAAAAATAACTGTTTTTGCTGACTGAGTTAAGCTGAAATCTAGTACTTAAAAAATAGAAGTTTTTATTGACTGTGAACAGTTTCCAGTTAAGCTGAAATCTAGTACTAAAATTCCTATTACAAACTTGAAAAAAGAACTGTTTTTACTGAGTCAAGCTGAAAACTAGTACTTGAAAAAAAAGGTTTTATTGACTGTCAACAGTGTCCAGTTAAGCTGAAATCTAGTACTAGAAATTCCTTTTACAAACTTGAAAAAAAGAACTGTTTTTACTTAGTTCAGCGGTGTAAACTAGTACTTGAAATAAAATTTTTTTTATTGACTGTGGACAGTTTACAGTTAAGCTGAAATCTAGTACTAGAAATTCCTATTACAAACTTGAAAAAAACTGTTTTTACTGACTGAGTTAAGCTGAAATCTAGTACTTAAAAACAAAGATTTATTGACTGAACAGTTTCCAGTTAAGCTGAAATCTAGTACTAGAAAATCCCATTGACTGTGAAAAGTTTCCAGTTAAGCTGAAATCTAGTTTAGAAAATCCTATTGACTGTGAACAGTTTCCAGTTAAGCTGAAATCTAGTTTAGAAAATCCTATTGACTGTGAACAGTTTCCAGTTAAGCTGAAATCTAGTACTAGAAAATCCTATTACAATCTAGAAAATAAAATATATAACATGATTAATGTTTCACTTGCAAAAATGTAATATAGTCTCTCCTGACACTACTCAGACTGAACCCCGTCCAGGAAAGACAAATAGTCAGATTTTAGAAAAAGTTCGTTTGCAAGATTACAAATTATGTGACATTTCCTTTCATCTTTCATCATTACCTTGTACGATTGCTGGTGGCTAGGAGAGGGTCCGTAGGAATCCGATGGCAAGCCCAGGGCTGCTCCCACCAAAACCAAACTCACAATTGCAACCTGCAAAGAAAGAAAAATTATGTTTTGGTGAAAAATAAGTTTTTATAGTTTATATAGGAGATATTTATTTTGATGTTACTGTTCTTGAAGTATTTTTTTTCCTTGTTTCCTTTCCTCACTGGGCTATTTTCCTTGTTGGAGCCCTTGGGCTTATAGCATCCTGCTTTTCTAACTAGGGTTGTAGCTTAGCAAGTAATAATAATAATAATAATCCTAATAATAGTAATCACTGCGGAACTCGAATTTCATCTTTTTGACATATTATCTGAATCACCTGATGTTACATGGCTTTCAACATTATTAGTCATGCTTGAATGTACATCTTCATTTGTAGTGGTTTTTATGTATTTTTTATTATTATAAAACTGCTTTTTGATGTTATTATTTTTCATAAAACTGCTTTTAATGGATTTTGTATTAATGTAAAACTTTTTTTTATGTATTTTTATCATTATAAAACTTTTTTATGGATTTTTTGTTATTTCTTGAAAAACTATTTTTAATGTATTTTTATCATAAAACTGCTTTTTAATGTATTTTATATTATTTCTTATAAAACTGCTTTTGATGTTTTTTTATTATTATAAAACTGCTTTTGATGTTTTTTTTTATTGTTAGAAAACTACTTTTTTATATATTTTTTTATTATATCCTATGAAACTGATTTATATGTGTAATATAAAAATATATGTGTGTGTATATATATATATATATATATATATATATATATATATATATATATATGTATATATATATGTATATATATATACACACATACATACATACATACACATATACATACATACACACATACATTATCTCTCTCTCTCTCTCTCTCTCTCTCTCTATATATATATATATATATATATATATATATATATATATATATATATATAATATATATATATATATATATATATATATATATATATATATATATATATATATATATATATATATATATATATATATATATATATATATTTTATTACTTATAAAATTAAACAGGAATAAAGACCTTAGAAGCCATTGGTGTTCTTCTGATACCGTCAGCTACTGCTGTTCTTCAGATGCTCCTGGTGAACAAATGGTGCCTTTGATGAACTTACCAGCTGTATATATAGCGCCATGTGGAGCCGCAAACAGCCACCCCCCTCCCCCCAATACAGTCCCCCCCCCCCCGCCTACCTCCCACCATCATCTTCCTCCCCCCCCCCCCCAACTGTCTCTTTTCTCCTCTATATAACACCTTTCTCTAATAAGGAGAAGGCAACTCGAAGACTTTAATGACACACTTAAATTGTATTTTGGCATTACCGCCTTCTGAAAGAGTTTTACTTCCTTATTGATGCATGACGTCTCTCTCTCTCTCTCTCTCTCTCTCTCTCTCTCTCTCTCTCTCTCTCTCTCTCTCTCTCTCTCTTTATTGCTGCGTCGGTGATCAGTCTGATATGCATTACTTTTACTCTTCATTGCTTCGGTAATCACCGAGTTATGAATTACGTTGATTTTGATGCTGTACATGGATAACATTAAAGTATGCCTAAACGAATTATAAAGCTTTTGTATTTGCTATGTTACTGTTCTTGAAATATTTTGTTTTCATTGTTTATTACATCTCTTGTAGATTAATGATTTCCTTGTTGCCTCTCCTCAATGGACTGCTTTTCCCTGTTGGAGCCTTTGGTCTTATAGCATCTTGCTTTACCAACTAGGGTTATAGCTTAACATGTGATAATGATAATCATAATAATAATTTATGTCCTTATGATTATCTTTGTAGAATTTACAGTGGATTCCCCTAGCAAGCTTTGATTTTTTTTCTTTATGGCAAGTCTTATAAATACAACCTCAGGATTAATTTCATATAGCTTATGATTGACAGGTGGTCTTTAATAGAACTAAATACTTGATTACTGTAAAATAAGATTAAAAATGATTATTGTACATGATACTTGTGTACACGATCCATCAATAATAACGGCCAAATATTTAGATTGATATGCACACACAGATTCAACCCTTCCAACCCCCTCCCCTTTTCTAGATACAATACGCTAGTTAGGGCAATTTTTGGGAGATTTTTGTGTTCCAGGTGGTTGCCTCTCAACGTGGCAGGAATATATATATATATATATGTATATATATATATATATATATATATATATAATAAATTCTCATAAAACGCAACAGCAGATAAGAGTTCTCATCGAGCTGATAATAAGAATTGTAGTTCTGTGAACTATAATCGCATTTTTGCCCATTTATTCTTGTAAAACTTGAGACGCCTTTGGCATTCGTAATCTTTGAAATTATCTTTATTGAAAACTCTTCAATGCAAGACAAACATCACTTGATTCGACAGTTACAAAATACTGTAGGTTTTGATGATGTCTTATCTTTGCAAATA
Organism: Palaemon carinicauda; assembly: GCF_036898095.1. NCBI lineage: Eukaryota > Metazoa > Arthropoda > Malacostraca > Decapoda > Palaemonidae > Palaemon > Palaemon carinicauda. The sequence goes on along the minus strand of NC_090738.1, from coordinate 125,348,522 downwards.
TTTTATTGAAATCAGTGGCATGCCAGTGGTTTCATGGATCATAATTAGGCAGCGAAATTATTGTTTGGCAACAAGGATTGGATTGGCAAAGGGATTTTATTGATGTATTTGGCTATCCAGGTTCTTCTATCCACCTTTATTAGAGATCAGCAAAAATGCTGCTCCATGGCGACAGGTGTTTGAATGCTTATTTTAGAAATGTAGGTCTCTTTCTAAATTTTATATAAGAAAGATCTATTTTAATATTGTTTCTGTTCTTAAAATAATTCATTTTAATTGTTCAGTACTTCTTTTGTAGCTTGTTTAGTTCCTTGTTTTCTTTCATCACTGGCTATTTATCCCTGTTGGAGCCCTTTGGCTTATAGTATCCTGCTTTTCCAATTAGGGCTGTAGCTTAGCTAGTAATAATAATAATGATGATCATAAAGGCCCAATGTGAAAAAGGAGGTCACTTTATGCAATGATTGGTTACTATCCTTATATGGTGCAGAGTGAAGGCTATCACTTGCTCTCCAACTTAAGAGACTTGATTATTTCCATTACCGGTGTTTAAAAAATAATCATTGGGTGACACTTATACTATAGATTGACGCATTTAGAGGTCTTCAGTAGGTTAAATATTCTGTTAGATTTGTTATCTTCTAAGAAGGGTTGATTGTCTAATTCCAGATCAAGTACCCTTATTCTAAATACAAATAAAGAGAAGGTAGAGGAGCTTTGTCATTTTGGTGAGGAGACAGGGAGGAGGAGAATCGCTTTAGGTGGCATATCATTATGTTCCTTGTATGTTCAGGGTAACCTATGGAGGATGCGTGAGTTACATATGGCAAAAACCAATAAATTGATGCCTAAGTTAGGGAAGATTTGACTCTTGCTGAGAAGCAAAAGATGGAGACCGGTATGATAATTTTAGCCTGGTCTGAAATACTATATCAGTGCAACATATTTAGTATTCATCTTTATCTACTAATGAGGTGTAAACAGTATGATAGGTTTGTGCTTATTTGCGCTACCTTCTTAAATTAAACCTCACGAACCTCATCATCTTTTGAATCGTGTATTCGGCCCAAGTTTCTCTTTAAGCACTCATAAAATTGCCAAGTTTATTAACAATTATAATCATTATGTTCCTTTAGCATTACATCTGGCACATTAGTAGTCCCAAATAAAAAAAAAATGGTTGAACCTATGTCCATGTAAAAATAAAATATTAGTTAAGTTTTTGGAAACAAAACAGTCAAACCAAGCATGAATGTTAGTTTCGTTAAATGTTATAACTGTTCATGAGAACAACGTTCGTACATCACAAGATTTATTATTATTATTTTTTTTAATGAAATCTAAAGCCATTGCTCTTTTGTTAAATGGCAATGAAGTTAGAATTTCTAGACTTTTATTGCAATTTTGACTGATATAGAAAATTTAAGATTTTATAGAAAGAAAATTGGTGTTAATGCCTTATCGGGAAGTTCACGGGATTGTCTAGAAGTCGATCTAGCAGCTCATGCTTTTGAGAGGAGTTGCAGCTTTTTTTGTCTGGAATTCTGATGTTAATTGCATGTTGTAGTTCCTCGTGAAAGTTATTGGAACTGTTGAAGGGAAGCAAGAGCGGGAGACCGAGAAAGTGATCGATAAATGGGATTGCAAGAGGCAATGAACAGAAGGTAATTAATAATAAAAAAAAAAAGAGATTATTAGTGACATTGTGATGGTAGCAGTTTGTGTAAGAAAAGTCTAAACGGCTACCTATTATTAGTTGTAGGTAAATGAGGGAGCTTTAATGATATGGAATGAAGTCAATAAAGAGTTAATGAGTGTTACCATGTTTTTTTTTTTTTTTTTTTTTTTTTTTTTTTTTTTTTTTTAAGACAGTGAAAAAATATTACATATACATAATATGTATTGGGCTAAAAATTTCGGCTAGTAAACTGTGCATATCTTCCAGTCTTTTAAGAAATAGACGCTTCAATACTTTTCTTTGCTGGTAGAGAGAGATTTTTTTTTTTTATGGTTAAGTGTTAACCTTACCACAGTCTGCCGTTTTTTAGGTTCGTATCCCAGCTGTGGGGTTTCGTTTTCAATTTATATATGTATATACATATATATATATATATATATATATATATATATATATATATATGTGTGTGTGTGTGTGTGTGTTTGTGATACATCTTGCAAGTGGAAGGACATGTCTGAGGCCCTTGTTCTGCAGTGGATTAGTATCGGCTGATGATGATGATATATACATACATATATAAATATATATATATATATATATGTGTGTGTGTATATATATATATATATATATATATATATATATAATGTATGTTTGTATTTGTGTATGTACGGGTAATTGTGTGCACGTGTGTGTATGTATTTCGACGTATATTGAATTATTATCTTCGTAGCGGATAAGTTAGCCCCCACACTACCATGAAACTTGAACTGGCAAGTTTACGACAATGTTGATAACTATTTGGGAACTTGTATTATGAACATGTTATCAGTGTTCAACTTCTGTCTGTGCCTTTATACCTGATCTTGAAGGGTTGCTGAGAAAATATATGTTCGTTATTATCTAATGTCTACAAACTCTAGGAGTAAGGAGAAATATATATATATACATATATATATATATATATATATATATATATATATATATATTTATATATATATATATATGTGTGTGTGTGTGTGTATACACACATATATAATTATAGATATATATATATATATATATATATATATATATATATATATATGTGTGTGTGTGTGTGTGTGTATATATATATACACAGATATAATTATAGATATATATCTATATATATATATATATATATATATATATATATATATATATATAATTATATATATATATATATATAATTATATATATATATATATATATATACATATAATGTAAAATTAACTTGCAATGATAGTCTCCTCTCAATAGAATGATTAATTGGAGAGAAGGTCTGGCCAATAAATATTCAACTATATATCTATGACATTAAAAACTATAATTTGTTCTTCTCTTGGTGGTTATTTTAATACTAGTGTATGCGACCCGTAAAAAATGACAGCTAAAGGGTTGCGGTGGCTGATGGGGTAACTTCCCTGACTGGCAAACGCCAGACTGGGGTTCGAGTCCCGCTCAAACTTGTTAGTTTCTTTGGTCGCTGCAACATCACCATCGTTGTGAGCTAAGTATAGGGGGTTTGGGGGAGCCTATAGGTCTATCTGCCGAGTCATCAGCAGCCATTGCCTGGCCCTCCTTGGTCCTAGCTTGGTTGGAGAGGGGCCTTGGGCGCTGATCATATGTATATATGGTTAGTCTCTAGGCTAGGGCATTGTCCTTCTCGATAGGGCAATGTCACTGTCCCTTACCCCTGCCATTCATGAGCGGCCTTTAAATCGTTTATTGGCATGTACTCCCCTCTCTCCAAGGTATGACTACTACCTCTCCCCCTTATCCGAGGGACGGGGAGAGCTGAGATTGATTGGTAAGATATATATATATATATATATATATATATATATATATATATATATATATATATATATATATATATATATATTATATATTATACAATATACTCTATAGCCATACACTTGCTCTTTATTATATAGGGTTTTCGCGGGTCTTTTTGAACATTTGCTTTTTTCAATGAAATACTGTATTCAAATTGAAATTGAAATTGTATGCAAATAGTTAGCATTTTTTTCATGATTACTTCAATTGACCATTTTGTTAGTGATTTCTTGTCCTCTTTGGACTGTTGGGCGTTTATTAGTGTGTCCTAAATTTAAAATATTTCCGTCTTTCTCCTGGTATTACCGGGATGAGGATGGTAACTATTCCATTTCCAAGTTCTTTGAAGGAAAGCCGTTTTCAAAGGCTGTCAATTTTTTTTGTAGGATCCTCGTCTAATTTGGTTAAATTACCTTGGCTGGTTTTTTTTATTTTTTTATTTTTTTATTTTTTTTTTTTTTTTTAATGTGGGGATGTGTGTATCAATATAGCTTTATAGGGTAGTAATTTAGAAATAATCATTAGTTTGCCAAATTACTAGGCATTCCAATATACGTGAAAATGTTTAATTAAGCAATATGTTATTAGAATTGTGCCCTTGTGTACATAAATATTTTAGCAACCCAAGTCCAAAGTGTCTTTGTGACATTTTGTTTGTAATATATTGTAGAGAAAAGTAGTTAATTTTAGGGTTCCTAAATTTATGATCAATGTATTTATTTTATTATTTCTGAAAAATGTGAGGTAATTGTTTAAAATCAGTTTACAAAATGTTTTCACTTTATTTTTCGAATTTTTCATTTAAAACTTAATTTTAAGGTTTCTAAATTTATGATCAATGTATTTATTTTATTATTGCTGGTTAATGTCTGAGGAAATTATTTAAAATCAGTTTTAATTTTTTTTCCTCCTTATTTTTCGAATTTTTCATTTAAAAACTTAATTTTAAGGTTTCTAAATTTATGATCAATGTATTTATTTTATTATTGTTGGAAATGTCTGAGGAAATTGTTTAAAATCGGTTTTAAATATATTTTATTCACTTTATTTTTCGAATTTTTAAATTAAAACCTTAATTTTAAGTTTTCTGAATATATGATCAATGTATTTATTCTATTATTGCTGGAAAATGTCTGAAGAAATTTTTTAAAATCGGTTTATTTTTTTTTCACACTATTTTTCGATTTTTTTTTTATTTTTTTTTTTTGCTGGTGACCCTTTGAAAGTTCGATCTAATTTATTATGAAATCCGTGATCTGTCAAATCATTAAGATGATAAATGAACTTTTTTTCATGGTTTCGCTTTATAACCATAAAAATAGAAACGCATTAGTATGACTGGATATTATTTATGGGGGGAAAATAGTTTATAATTGTTTCTTCATCAATAGAATTATTTGATATTTCCGCTGAGAGAACTAATGTTTTAAAAGAAATCTTTGAGCTATTATTGAAACAATGTAGGTTTATCAAAATATCCAGGAAAATTTCTAATCCGAATAGATAAGTGTTAATACATACTTGTTTGTAAGCATTTGATGTTTGTCAATAATGTTTTGTAAATATTAGTAGTTATTATTAAGGCTTTTCGAATAGTCACAAAAATGGTGTCGATGAAATATTTGTATTTCAAATTAGATCGAGTTTATTGTAGCTGCTTAGGTTATGGCATCGAAGAATAGCTCTCTCTCTCTCTCTCTCTCTCTCTCTCTCTCTCTCTCTCTCTCTCTCTCTCTCTCTCTCTCTCTCTGCGCGTGTCTTCACTTCTTGTGTCTGTACACACGTGATAAGTTGGTTAATTTCTTCTTCAGCACGAAATACCGTAGATTGTTTGCTCAATTTCCCAATCTCTTTATATTTACTTTTCCCAATCGGCGAAGATGCTCCCCTTTACTTATTGTTTCGAAGGGGGAGTTGGTGCGGAAAAGCGAGCGCTAAGGCTTCTCTTCTGTATATGGGGCAAGGGTGGAGGAATGGAGTGACTTGGTGCGGAGCAAGCAATCAATAACGCAACGCCATCGTTACGCGAAGAGACTCTTAGCTGGAAGGGTTACTCTCTAATTTGATAAGTCTCCCCTCGGAAATTGCTCGTTTTCTGTTCTGTTATTTTTACATCAAAGTATTTTTTTGTTGGGGGTTTCAACCCCACAGGTATTTTAGATAGTATTGTTTATTAGTCATTGTAGCATTTATCATTATTGTTAATTTTCAGAAATTTTTTCTCAGTATAGCTGGGTATAGTTGTCAATTATTTTTTCACAACTCGGAAATTATTATTATTATTATTATTATTATTATTATTATTATTATTATTATTATTATTATTATTATTATTAAATGCTAAGCTACAACCCTAGTTGGAAAAGCAGGATGCTATAAGCCCAGAGGCCCCAACAGGGAAAATAGCCCAGTGAGGAAAGGAAATAAAGAAAAATAAAATATTTTTTAAGTATAGTAACAACATTAAAATAAATATTTCCTATAAAAACTATAAAAACTTTAACAAAACAAGAGGAAGAGAAACTAGATAGCAGTGTGCCCGAGTGTACTCTCAAGCAAGAGAACTCTAACCCAGGATACAAATAAATCTTTAAAAATTACTTTGTAATTTTATTCTTAATTTCAGTTTACTTTATTTTAGCATCATACCTATTTCCATGTTCATTGCATTTAAATAGATTATTATTTAGTAAAATGTAGAATGAAAAATATTAGGTTATAGCAGTTTTCAGTATAAGTAAAAGTTATAATATTTAACATGTAGTTCAATAAATAGACCGTCCCGTTTGCACATAGCTTCAAACGAATGTGATAATGTTGTGTTTATTTTGTTAATGTTGTCTTTTGATATATTACCTAATACAGACGTTATGTAATAGTACGTCACGTCAGTTCAAAAATATTTCATATTTGATTTTGGCACAGCAGTATCGTAATAGATACACACACACACACACACACACACACACACATATATATATATATATATATGTGTGTGTGTGTGTGTGTATATATATATATATATATTGAAAGTGTGTATGTATGTATATGAGTTTGTATATAATGTTGCAAGAATTTATATATATATATATATATATATATGTATATATATATATGTATATATGTATATATATAGATATATATGTATATATGAATATTTATATATATATATATATGTAATATATATATATAATATATTTATATAATTATATATACAAATGTATATAAATAAAATGTATATCCATCTCTGTATGAATTTATGTATACGTATATTAATACCTAAGAGTACATACCTGTCTATAAAAACAGTTTGGTTCGTTTCCATATCATTAACGTGAAAGCGAATTATGAAAAGTACTCAACAGTATTTAAAGTCGACCTCTTTAAAAAAAAAGAGAGAGAGAGAGAGAGAGAGAGAGAGAGAGAGAGAGAGAGAGAGAGAGAGAATACTTCTTTTTAATCTTTTCCAATATTCCGGGATAATCCTTTTTCGGTTAAAAAAAAAGTTAAAAAAAAAAAAGTTCGATGGGGAAGCTGGAAATGTTAATACAGACATTCCAATTCTCATATCCACTTATTTCTGCATCCCTTTCTGCCTCTCAACCTAATTATCTCTCTCTCTCTCTCTCTCTCTCTCTCTCTCTCTCTCTCGATAATAAAAATTTACCCCTTTTTGACGAAACACTTTTTCTCTCGAAAACCAAAATTAGGCCGTTTTCTTTTACTAAACTCTCTCTCTCTCTCTCTCTCTCTCTCTCTCTCTCTCTCTCTCTTATATCCTGTTGAAAATAAGACTTTCCCCATTTTTGACGAGTTGAAAATAAGAATTTCCCCATTTTTGACGAATATCTCTCTCTCTCTCTCTCTCTCTCTCTCTCTCTCTCTCTCTCTCAGAAATACAAATATTCCCCTTTTTGACGAAATGAGTTCCAATTAGTAGCTAAAGTTTAGTAGTACCTGCTATTTGCATATTTTATCTCCCTTTTGAAATATCGTTCAGCCTTTATGCTGATGACTTTTTCACCGGTTTTTACAATATAGTTTTTTTGATGACCTTTTGTCTGGTTTTTACAATTTATCTTTGATGACTTTTTCACCGGTTTTTACAATATAGTTTTTATGATGACCTTTTGTCTGGTTTTTACAATTTATCTTTGATGACTTTTTTACCGGTTTTTACAATATAGTTTTTATGATGACCTTTTGTCTGGTTTTTACAATTTATCTTTGATGACTTTTTTCACCGGTTTTTACAATATAGTTTTTATGATGACCTTTTGTCTGGTTTTTACAATTTATCTTTGATGACTTTTTCACCGGTTTTTACAATATAGTTTTTATGATGACCTTTTGTCTGGTTTTTACAATATATCTATGATGACTTTTTCACTGGTTTTTATAATATATTGATACCTTTCACCGGTCTTTACAATATGTATCATGGTGATTTCATCTCCGATTTTTACAATATATTTTGATGATGATTTTTCTCGTTTTTACAAAATATTTATGATGGCTTTTTCTCCGGTAGTTACAATATATTTTTATGATGACTTTTTCACCGGTTTTTACAAAATATTTATGATTTTATCTCCGAATGTTACAACATATTTTTATGGTTTTTTCGGATTTTACATATTTTTGGGCTGAAGATATTGAGAAGTGTAATTATAAGGTTTAGAAAAATGGAAACTTATAATTTTCGTGTGATAATGAAAGCTTTTTTTACCTTTTTTATTGACTTATAAAGAAGTTTACATTTTATTTAGTTATTTGTTTATGTATGTTTGAAAGGACTAGCTTGAAAATATCGGAGGCAGGAAGGAAGAGGTTTGCCATTCAAATGTAACATTAGAGGAATTTTCACTGTGGAGGAAATAAAATAATATCCTTTAGAGATGATAGTTTTCTGTAGGTTCCGGTGAGAATAAGAGAGTATATATATGTATATATATACATATATATATATATACATATATATATATGTATGTATACACACATATATATATACACTATATATATATATATATATATACACACACACATACATGCATATATATCTTCCCTTTGTAGTAAAGAACAAGTGTCTGGTTATATATGTAAATATGTATTATTTATTTCCAGTCACGCTGGGCTTTCCCTGTCCATCGGGTCGCTTACAAACATACACACACATACATGTTTGTGTGTATATATATATATATATATATATATAGGTATATATATATACACGTGCATTCATACATACACACATACTAACTGGAAGCATTAAAGAAACAATAGAGAAGATCATAATTAGGTATAATGTTTCCCCGAGAGTTTGGTGCCGTAAACTCATGAATTACAGTTATAATGAAATTAAAAGGGTCCTATGATATCGTGTGTTCTGTAGCCGTAATGGATATAGGCCCTCATTAGAGATATGATAATGAGTTTTTGCAAATTAATCAGCAAAAGGTAATTCATCATAGGCGATCCATTGCTCAATCTCTTTAACAGGTTTTAATTACCACGTGAACTGGCCGCTTTTTTTTTTTTTTTTTTTTTTTTTTTTTTTCAAATGCTCTTGCGTGAATACACTTTATAATTAAGTTCTGGAACATTTAATCTCTCTCTCTCTCTCTCTCTCTCTCTCTCTCTCTCTCTGTAAGGAATGGGTGATATTTTAGCCATAGATATTAATTTATAAAGATTGTTTAATGCATTCGAAGTAAAAATTGATATATCACACAATTTATGCGGATAAAAGTAATTGGTTATAATTCATTATAATGATTTTTTATCATTAGAATAATATATATATATATATATATATATATATTTTATTACATTACTACCTAAGCTACAACCCTAGCTGGAAAAGCAAAATGCTATAAGCCCAAGAGCTCCAACGGGGCAAAATAGCCAAGGGAGGAAAGGAAACATCGAAATAAGTACACTACAGGAGAAGTAATGGACAATTAAAATAAAATACTCAAAGACCAATAACCACATTAAAACAAATCATTCATATATATATATATATATATATAATATATATATATATATATATATGGCACCCTTTCACTTTAATGTCAAATTCGTTTTACCACGGGATCACACCCTTAATGAAATTCCTTTCATATATATATATATATATATATCCTGCAAAGGACTCCAACGCGAGTACCGATAGATATAAGTATACAGGAAGACTTAGCCCATCCAATTATTATGTACAGTATATATACTTACACAAAAAATATATATATCAATTTATGTATATATACATATATATATATATATATATATATACACCTGCATGTGTAATAATGCATCGCTTTCATGATGTAATACTTTCTAGTGAAACAGCAGGATCATACCAAAAAAAAAATCGTGCAAAGAAAACTCCAATATCTTAATTAATGCAACTTTATTCAACATAACATGGTATCCCCTTGACTAGCTTTGCGAAGAGTATTAATAAAAATTTGTCAACAACATCCTTCATCTTTTCCTCGATTAATTATACGTGTTTGGGGCCTTGTATCCCTGTGGCTTGAAAGTGATGGCTGGTCCGTACTCGTGGGGATACTGGGCTTCTCCTTGGTAGCTAACCTTTGCTTGGAACCCGTTGAAGTGATCGGCTATATATTCGACCTGGGGGAGTGATTAACGGCTATTAGAAATAGTGATAATGATTTTGGTCATTTTGTTTCAATTAATGTTATAATAACAACAGGCAGGTTATTGTATACTCAAATGGTAACAGTAATAGCTTTGTTTCAGTTATTGTCATAATAACAACAGGCAGGTTATTGTATACTAATATACTAATAGTAATAGTTTTGTTTCATTTATTGTTATAATAACAACAGGCAGGTTATTGTATACTCAAATGGTAATAGTAATAGTTTTGTTTCAGTTATTGTTATAATAACAACAATTAGGTTATCATATATTAAAATGGTTTATAATATTAAATTGATAGTCATATTTGTTATTAAATTCTCTAAAAATTATTAACAGTTATTAGAAATAGTGATAGTGATTTTGGTCATTTTGTTTCAATTAATGTTATAATAACAACAATTAGGTTATATATTAAAGTGGTCATAATATTAAATTGATAGTCATATTTGTTATTAAATTCTCTAAAAATTATTAACGGTTATTAGAAATAGTTATGATTTTGATCATTTATTTCTTTCATTATTATAATAAGAACAGGCAGGTTGTTATATATTAAAATGGCAATAATAATAATAATTATAATAATAATAATAATAATAATAATAATAGTAATAATTATCAGTGGTAGTAATAGTCATTTTGATAAGGATAAATTTGTTTCAATCCATTTTATTCTTAATAATAACGATCAAATTTATGGATATTAAAATAGTAAAAATAACAATACTAAACTGGCAGTCATATTTCTTATTAAATTCTCTATAAAATGCCTCTATTGATTAACGGTTAATAGTGATAGTAATACTTATTTTTATAAGGATAATTTTCATTCGATATTATTCATAATAGCCACCAAATTTTTGGTAATAATAATACTAAAAAAACGCATTCAGATTTCTGATTAAATTCTCTAAGAATTACCTGTAGTGATAACTGATTATTTATAGTAATAATGAATTTAGTTATAATAATTTTGTATCAATTTATTTAATTATATATTAAAGGGTAAAAAGTAATAATACTAAAATTACTTAAATTTCTGATTAAACTTACAATACTTATTTGAAAATTTTAGATTAAAAAGATTATAAAGAATGATAATGATAATATCAATAAGAATAAGACTTTAAGTAGCAAATTTCAAAAGCTTAAGTGATTTAATTTCACTTGAATACATTTTTTTTTTGACCGGAAGTGGAATGGAATTTTCCATGTTCTTAAATTGGCATATCTACGAGTCGTACATTTTAATGATAAATATCTATTATGACATGTGTCATTTATAACCCGACTGAAAATATATTTGCTGAAAGTATATTTCCGGAATGTATAATTGTTGAAAGTATATTTACTGTAAGTATATTTAATTAAGTAAAACAGTAGTGCGAATATTGTTCTTTTAATCAGACATTAATGGTAACTCTCTCTCTCTCTCTCTCTCTCTCTCTTCTCTCTCTCTCCCAGAAAGATTGAGGACTGTACAGACAGACTTCTCTATTTGTTGAAAGTTTGCGAATGATATTCTCTCTCTCTCTCTCTCTCTCTCTCTCTCTCTCCAGAAAGATTTAAGACTATGCAGACAGACTTCTCTATTTGTTGGAAGTTTGCGAATGATATTTTCTCTCTCTCTCTCTCTCTCTCTCTCTCTCTCTCTCTCTCCAGAAAGATTTAAGACTATGCAGACAGACTTCTCTATTTGTTGAAAGTTTGCGAATGATATTTTATTTCTCTCTCTCTCTCTCTCTCTCTCTCTCTCTCTCAGCAAGATTTAAGACTGTACAGACAGACCTCTCTATTTGTTGAAAGTTTGCGAATGATATTCTCTCTCTCTCTCTCTCTCTCTCTCTCTCTCTCTCTCTTTCTCACCTTTTGTATGCGGCCATCAGGAAGCTGAACGGTGTAGGAGCCCTTGACTGACTTCCCATCGGAGTCCTCGTTGTGTCCGTAATTCGCTCCGGCGTATTCGTCTTTTACTCCGTAGGCGAAATTGTAAGGCATTGGTTGACTCTGTGGGGAAAAACATTCAGAAAAACATTCAGTATGAAATTGGTTCAAAGCATTTTCAAGCATAAAAGAAAAAAACTTTTTAAGTTTTCTAAAGTTTGGGTGCTATGTTTCAGCCTCCCTTTACAATCTTTTCATAGTTTCTTTGACGCAATAGTTTTGAAGGATTGTAAGGTTTTTATAATTTCATATCATTTATTAGTTTTTAAGTATTGTATGATTTTTATAATTTCATCTCATTAGTGATGCTAATGTTTTAGTAAATAAGTTAATCTACTTTACAATTAGATTTTTATATGGCGTCAGTAATCAATTCTACGTATATATATATATATATATATATGTATGTATGTATGTATGTATATATATATATATATATATATACATATATACACATACATACATACATATATATACATACCTATGTATGTACGTATATTATCTATATACATAGACACACAGACATATACAGTATATATATATATATATATATATCATATAGATGAAAATGAAGAGAAGGAATATATCACCTGATAATCCTTAGCTTGAGGCCCAAAGCTATCGTCTGGAGACGCAAGGGCCAATCCAAAGAGGGCCAGAAGAGTCACCTGTTGGAATGACGAAGGGAAAAAAAAATATTAAGAATCGAAAAGGTAGACGCAAAAAAAAAAAAAATTAAATTTTCAAAAAAAAAAAAAAAATTCGTCTGCATATAATCACTAAAATTAAAATTTTCAGTTTTAATTTGTTTTTCTTAGTTAACACCATCACAAGTCTTCGAAATTATCGAACGATCGAATAAATTCTTCGTCGTAGAATGATACCTTGAAGAACATCGTTGCGGTATTGAGGTATGGCGAAGATGCGCTTGCGATGGGAGAACCCGAAGGAGTGATGTGCTTTTCGGCCGTGCCACGTACCTTTATATACACGGCCGCATACTTTTGCACACTCGTTTGTTATCTAAAGAGAGAGAGAAAGAAAAAAAAATAGAAAGATCATCATTGGCCCCCAAACCCCCTTTCCTATTCGTTACCGTGACGTGATATTTTTTTTCTTATTCATCTTCCTCCATCTTTTATATTTTTTTTATATATCTATCTAAAGAGGGAAAGGCAAAATGGGTTTTTGATGAAGCTTTTTTATTTTCTAAATTATATCTTTCGTAGAATCATCAAATCAATCAAGTGGCTTTCGTAAGTCGCAAAGTGGCCGGAACGGAGGTATTTTGCTCGCGAGCGCTGAAGATGGGTTTGTGTGTGATCAACTGGTGGAACGAGCGAGATATATTGGGAGAATTCATATCATTTGGAAGGCCATCTGTTTTCCTGCTAACTATGGATATATCGGTAGCGTTGCATAGCTGATATTTTTGGGGTAACCGCGAAAAGGCCACGGGTGACGTTGGATGAAATGGGTGCATTTTTTTTCATTTTTTTTATTTATATTTGGACGGAGTTTATGGTAGATAATGATGATTAAAATGAAAGTGTCTGGTATTCATGGAAGTTGTAAATTGCAATATATATATATATATATATATATACATTTTCATATATATATGTATATATATATTTATAAATATATGAATATATATGTATATATAAATATATATATATATATATATATATATGGGGTATTTGTATTTGTAAAACTATTTTTTTAAAAAGTTAACATGTAACTGAAGCGTGTCATGAAAGGTAATTTGTTCAAGTATCATTATCACGGTTCAGAACTACACACACACACACACACACACACACATCAGAGCTTTCGCTCAGTCTAAACTATGATTTTGTTTAAATGTACATTTGACAGCATTTTAAATTGATTTTAAGTATTCATTTGATTTGGTAGTTAGACGTTAGAGACAGTAAAAATCAATGCCATATATGTAAAGGGTTTTATATATATATATATATATATATATATCTCATGCTATAATGTTCAACATATGTTGTATGTGAAACTTTTCTCTCTCTCCCTCCTTTAAATATACATTCATACTTACTTTGCCTTATATTTAGGCATTTGCTTTTATGTAGAGATTAAATTACTAGTACGATTATCACCTGTAACTATTTTTATATTTGGATTAAATCCCCCCTTATCTCTTTTATACTTTAATGCATTCAGTTTATCTCTCTCTCTCTCTCTCTCTCTCTCTCTCTCTCTCTCTCTCTCTCATTCATATAATATATACATACATATATATATACATACACATATATCTGATACATAGGTAGATAAACAAAGTTAATTTTTACCTTTGTTTTTTTTTATATTCACATTTTCAGGCGACAACACCTTATTACAGGTATCCATTTTTATATTTGATTTTCGATTCTACTTTCTGTAAAATCATTGTAACTCTTGAAGAAACTGCCATTTTCCCTTTTTTTTATATAAATTCAAAAAATTTTATTTCTACTTTTTTTACTAGGAAATTTCATACGTGAGTGAGTTACATCACTGGTATCACCCTATGTCATTTTTTCCCCCAATTTTCACAATGGAAATCCGAAATCCTCTTAGGATTACACGACTCAATGACTGATTCTTTCTCCTTATTGTTAAACTTTGGATTTATTTTTCTACTTCAGTTTTCCCTGACACACACAACTTTTAAAGGATTTAGAGGATGCTCTTGGATGGCAGAGGCAAGGGACAGTGACGTTGCCCTAGCTAGCAGGACAATGTCCTTGAGACTGACCAAATATACATAGGATCAGCGCCCAAGCCCCCTCTCCACCCAAGCTAGGACCAGGTAGGGCCAGGCAATGGCTTCTGATGACTCAGGAGGTAGACCTAGAAGGGTTAGGCTAGTTCAGCGTTCTTTTTTTTTTCCTTTATTCTTGTCTGCTTTGGATCTTAGAAACAGGATATAAGTTGCCTCTAACATCCTGCTGTACCTATAAAACAATATTTTCGTTTGGTTTGGGCTTGCTAAAGACCCCAGGTTGCTGGTCCATGGGCCTTTAGTCTGAGAAGAGCAGTTTGGTAAAATGTTTTTAATCTGAAATCCACAGGTTATTTTTAAAGATATATAGAGAATAGTACGTAAATATATTATTGAAAAAAGAAGAAATGTTTGTTATTGGGAAAAAAAATATCAAGATATTTTTTAGTTTCCTGAAGAAGCTGCTGGAAATATAGAAGCTATAAAATTTTATATACAAATCTCGGCTTGTGAAGAGTAGTTAATTACTCGCTGATATCATTAAATAATTGTTCATTTATTAACTCTTGATTAGATGAGTAGGTGAGTTTGTATTATTATTATTATTATTATTATCATTATTATTATTATTATTATTATTATCATTAGCCAAGCTACAACCCTAGTTGAAAAGCAAGATGCTATAAGCCCAAGGGCTCCAACGGGGAAAAATAGCCCAGTTAGGAAAGGAAATAAAGAAATAGAAAAGCTACAAAAAAGTAATAAATAATCAAAATAAAATATTTTAAGAACAGTAACAGCATTGTACCTATAATAATGTCATAGAACAATGGGTAGTGCCATAGGCTCTGTACCGTGGTCTCCCGCTGTCTTTAGAGTTCTCTTGCTTGAGGATACACTCGGGCACACTAATCTATCTTATTTCTCTTCCTCTTGTTTTGTTAAAGTTTATATAGTTTATATAGGAGATATTTATTTTAATAATGTTACTCTTCTTAAAAGATTTTATTTTTCCTTGATTCCTTTCCTCACTGGGCTATTTTCCCTGTTGGAGCCCTTGGGCTTAAAGCATCCTGCATTTCCAACTAGGGTTGTAGCTTAGCAAGTAATAATAATAATAATAATAATAATAGTAATAATAATAATAATAATAATAATAACAATGATTATAATAATTCTCTAAATGAGAATTGACACTACTAAAATATAAAAATAGTTAACTTGCATCAAGCCACGTTCTGAACTTGACCAGTTCCACTACAGTCCATTTCTTTTAGCGAGACAGATTTGCACCGACTCGCAGCGGTGCCCTTTTAGCTCGGAAAAGTTTCCTGATCGCTGATTGGTTAGAATTATCTCGTCCAACCAATCAGCGATCAGGAAACTTTTCCGAGCTAAAAGGGCCACCGCTGCGAGTCGGTGCAAATCTGCATCGCTAAAAGAAATAGACTATAGAAGTCGTATATTTCTCTTTGCTCCTTGGTGCTAAAATAGCTATGTTCTTTTGACTCGGAGGAAGATGATATTATTACCTTCTACTGACGGAACAGATTTGTGCGTGCTTCTCCCTCGGTTCTGATACCATAATATGGACATAAATGAGAGGCGGAATGTTATTACCGTCAGGTATAACATGACAAGCAATGTTAGCGAAAG
>NC_090738.1:125327911-125331475 GCF_036898095.1 Palaemon carinicauda | reverse complement strand
CTATAAGCCCAAGAGCTCCAACGGGGGTAAAATAGCCAAGGGAGGAAAGGAAGCATCGAAATAAAAACACCTCAGGAGAAGTAATGAACAATTAAATGAAAATACTCCAAAACCAATAACAACATTCTAATATCGAATTCGCTTTACCACGGGATCACACCCTTAATGAAATTCCTTTCATGACAAATATATACATCTATCCTGCAAAGGACTCCCAACTCGAGCACCGATAGAAATGAGTGTAAACAGGAAGACTTGGCTCATCCAATTATTATGTACAGTATATATACATACTCACAAAATTATATGTGGATATATATATATATATATATATGTGTATATATATATACATATATATATATATGTATATATATTATATATATGTATATATATATATGTATGTATATATATAGACACACACACACACACACATATATATATATATATATATATGTATGTGTATATATATATATATATATATACACCTGCATGTGTAATAATACATCGCTTTCATAATGTAATACTTTCTAGTTAGACATCAGGATTATACCAAAAAAAAAAAATAATCGTGCAAAGAAAACTTCTCAATATCTTAATTAATGCAACTTTATTCAACATAACATGGTATCCCCTTGACTAGCTTTGCGAAGAGTATTAATAAAAAATTTGTCAACAACATCCTTCATCCTTCCTCGATTAATTATACGTGTTTGGGGCCTTGTATCCCTGTGGCTTGAAAGTGATGGCTGGCCCGTACTCGTGGGGATACTGGGCTTCTCCTTGGTAGCTGACCTTTGCTTGGAACCCGTTGAAGTGATCGGCTATATATTCGACCTGGTGGAGTGATTAACGGTTATTAGAAATAGTGATAATGATTTTGGTCATTTTGTTTCAATTAATGTTATAATAACAACAGGCAGGTTATTGTATACTCAAATGGTAATAGTAATAGTTTTGTTTCATTTATGTGTTATAATAACAACAGGCAGGTTATTGTATACTAAAATAGTAATAGTAATAGTTTTCTTTCATTTGTTGTTATAATAACAACAGGCAGGTTATTGTATACTAAATTAGTAATAGTAATAGTTTTGTTTCAGTTATTGTTATAATAACAACTGGCAGGTTATTGTATACTAATATACTAATAGTAATAGTTTTGTTTCATTTATTGTTATAATAACAACAGGCAGGTTGTTGTATACTCAAATGGTAATAGTAATAGTTTTGTTTCAGTTATTGTTATAATAACAACAGGCAGGTTATTATTTATTAAAGTGGTCACAATATTAAATTGATAGTTATATTTGTTATTAAATTCTCTAAAAATTATTAACGGTTATTAGAAATAGTAATGATGATTTTGATCATTTATTTTTTTTCATGATTATAATAGCAACAGGCAGGTTATTTTATATTAAAATGGCAATGATAATAATGATTGTAGTAATAATAATAATAATAATAATAATAATAATAATAATAATAATAATAATCAGTGGTAGTAATAGTCATTTTGATAAGGATAATTTTGTTTCAATCTATTTTATTCATAAAATTAACGATCAAATATATCGATATTAAGATAGTAAAAACTGATACTAAACTGCAGCCATATTTCTTATTAAATTTTCTATAAAATGCCTGTATTGATTAACGGTTGATAGGTGATAGTAATACTTATTTTTATAAGGAAAATTTGCATTCGATATTATTCATAATAATCAATTATTGGTAATAATAATACTAAAAAAAACGCATTCATATTTCTGATTAAATTCTCTAAGAATTACCTGTATTGATAACTAATTATTTATAGTAATAATGAATATAATTATGATAATTTTCTTTCAATTTATTTTGTTCATACTAACAACCAAATTGTTATATGTTAAATGGTAAAAAGTAATAATACGAAAATGACTCATATTTCTGAATAAACTTATAAAATTTATTGGAAAATTTTAGATTAAAAAGATTATAAAGAATAATAATGATAATATCAATAAGAATGATAATTGAAGTACCAAATTTCAAAAGCTTAAGTGATTTAATTTCACTTGAATACATTTTTGTGACCGGAAGTGGAATGGAATTTTCTATGTTCTTAAATTAGCATATCTACGAGTCTTACATTTTAGTGATAAATATCTTTTTTGACATGTGTCATTTATAACCCGATTGAAAATATATTTGCTGAAAGTATATTTCCGGAATGTATAATTGTTGAAAGTATATTCCGGAATGTATAATTGTTGAAAGTATATTTCCGGAATGTATAATTGTTGAAAGTTTATTACTATAAGTATATTTAATTAAGTAAAACAGTAGTGCGAATTTAGTTCTTTTAATCAGACATTAATGGTAATTCTCTCTCTCTCTCTCTCTCTCTCTCTCTCTCTCTCTCTCTCTCTCTCCAGGAAGATTTAAGACTATACAGACAGACTTCTCTATTTGTTGAAAGTTTGCGAATGATATTTTCTCTCTCTCTCTCTCTCTCTCTCTCTCTCTCTCTTCCCCCCTAGAAAGATTGAGGACTGTACAGACAGACTTCTCTATTTGTTGAAAGTTTGCGAATGATATTCTCTCTCTCTCTCTCTCTCTCTCTCTCTCTCTCTCTCTCTCTCACCTTTTGTATGCGGCCATCAGGAAGCTGAACGGTGTAGGAGCCCTTGACTGACTTCCCATCGGAGTCCTCGTTGTGTCCGTAATTTGCTCCGGCGTATTCGTCTTTTACTCCGTAGGCGAAATTGTAAGGCATTGGTTGACTCTGTGGGGAAAAACATTCAGAAAAACATTCAGTATGAAATTGGTTCAAAGCATTTTCAAGCATAAAAAATAAAAAACTTTTCAAGTTTTCTAAAGTTTGGGTGTTATGTTTCAGCTTCCCTTTAAAATCTTTGACTCAATAGTTTTGAAGTATTTTGTGGTTTTTATAATTTTATCTCATTCATTAGCTTTTAAGTATTGTATGATTTTTATAATTTCATCTCATTGGTACTCTTGATGTTTTAGTAAATATGTTAATCTACTCTTCAATTAGATTTTTATATGGCGTCAGTAATCAAATTTTGGGGGGGGGGGATTTTGAAATACATATCGGTTTTTTAAGATACAACGGGTAAACGAAATTTGAAAGAATAATATGATTATATGTTTGTGTATACAAATACGCAATATATTGTATATATATGTATATATATGTGTATTATATATATATGAATATATATGTGTATATATATATATATACTGTATATATATATATATTTATATATATATATATATATATATATACATACATTTATATATATATATATATATATATATGTATACATACATACATACATACATACATACATACGTACATACGTATAGATAGAAATTAATATATCACCTGATAATCCTTAGCTTGAGGCCCAAAGCTATCGTCAGGAGACGCAAGCGCCAATCCAAAGAGGGCCAGAAGAGTCACCTGTTGGAATGACGAAGGAAAAAAAAAAAATATTAAGAATCGAAAAGGTAGACACAAAAAAAAATTAAATTTTCAAAAATAAGAAAAAAAAA
>NC_090738.1:125320411-125325411 GCF_036898095.1 Palaemon carinicauda | reverse complement strand
CCAGGTAGGGCCAGGCAATGGCTGTTGAGGACTCAGAACCGAACCCCTTCCCCACCCAAGCTAGGACCAGGGAGGGCCAGGCAATGGCTGCTGATGACTCAGAAGGTAGGCCTAAAAGGGTTAGGCTAGTTCAGCATTCTTTTTTTTTTCCCCCTTTATTTTTGTCTGATTTGGAGCTTAGAAACAGGACATAAGTTGCCTCTAACATCGGGCTGTACCTATAAAACAATATATTCGTTTGGTCTGGGCCAGTTAAAGACCCCAGGTTGCCGGTCCATCGGCCTCTGAGAAGAGCAATTTGGTAAAATGTTTGGAATCTGGAAACCAACGCTGTTGATAACAGTGTCAGGTTATGTTTGAATATATAAAAAATAACACGTAAATATATTCTTCAAAAAATTAGAATATATGTTAATTAAGATTTGTTATTGGAAAAAATATGGTATTTTTTAGCTTCCTGAAGAAGCTGCTGGAAATATAGAAGCTATAAAATTTTATATAGACATCTCGGCTAGTGAAGAGGAGTTAATTACTCGCTTATATCATTAAATAATTGTCCATTTTTTTAGAATTCTTGATTAGATAAGTATGTTAGTTTATATTATTATTATTATTATTATTATTATTATTATTATTATTATTATTATTATTATTATTATTAAAAGCCAAGCTACAACCCTAGTTGGAAAAGCAAGATGCTATAAGCCAAAGGGCTCCAACAGCGAAAAATAGCCCTGTTAGGAAAGGAAATAAAGAAATAGAAAAGCTACAAAAAAGTAATAAATCAAAATAAAATATTTTAAGAACAGTAACAACATTGTACCTATAAATGGGTAGTGCCATAGGCTCTGTACCGTGGTCTCCCACTGTCTTTAGAGTTCTCTTGCTTGAGGCTACACTCGGGCACACTATTCTATCTTATTTCTCTTCCTCTTGTTTTGTTAAAGCTTATATAGTTTATATAGGAGATATTTATTTTAATGTTGTACTCTTAAAATATTTTCTTTTTCCTTGATTCCTTTCCTCACTGGGCTATTTTCCCTGTTGGAGCCCTTGGGCTTAAAGCATCCTGCGTTTCCAACTATGGTTGTAGCTCAGCAAGTAATAATAATAATAATAATAATAATAATAACAATAATTATAATAATTCTCTAAATGAGAATTGGCACTGCTAAAATATAAAAATAGTTAACTTCATCAAGCCATATTCTGAACTTGACCAGTTCCACTACAGTCCATTTCTTTTAGCGATGCAGATTTGCACCGACTCGCAGCGGTGCCCTTTTAGCTCGGAAAAGTTTCCTGATCGCTGATTGGTTAGAATTATCTCGTCCAACCAATCAGCGATCAGGAAACTTTTCCGAGCTAAAAGGGCACCGCTGCGAGTCGGAGCGGTGCCCTTTTAGCTCGGAAAAGTTACCTGATCGCTGATTGGTTAGAATTATCTCGTCCAACCAATCAGCGATCAGGAAACTTTTCCAAGCTAAAAGGCGACCGCTGCGAGTCGGTGCAAATATGCATCGCTAAAAGAAATAGACTATAGAAGTCGTATATTTCTCGTTGCTCCTTGGTGCTAAAAATAACAATGTTCTTTGGACTGGGAGGAAGATGATGATATTACCTTCTACTGACGGAACAGATTTGTGCGTGCTCCTCCCTCGGTTCTGATACCATAATATGGACATAAATGAGAGGCGGAATGTTATTACCGTCAGGTATAACATGACAAGCAGTGTTAGCGAGAGCATTATTAACATTTTTTTGTGGTTAGAGATGCATACTTTATATATCTATATATATATATATATATATATATAGATAGATAGATAGATAGATATATATATACAATATATATATATATATATATATATATATGATAAATTTTGCACATTTAGACCTGCTTTTCATATTCAAATAAGCCATATATTTTAATACATTAATGTCTGGATTCTCTTATCGACCTCGGGATCAGTCCCAAGGTGGAACCACTCAAAGGAAATAGCAGACATTAATGTACTAAGATATATGGCTTATTTGAATATATACAGTATATATATGTATATATATATATATATATATATGTGTGTGTGTGTGTGTGTGTGTGTATATGTATATATATATGTATATGTGTATCTGAAAAAAAATCAACATTGGCATGACTTAAAATGAGAAAGGCAGATAATAGATGGACGTTAAAAATAACAGAATGGGTGCCTTGAGATTGCCAAAGAAACTGGTGAAGAAAGAGAAGACGGTGGATTGACGAGCTAAGAAAATTTGCTGGTGTTAACTGGCATAGAAAGACCATACACAGACCCGAGTGGAAGAAAATGCCTGAGGCCTTCGTTCTGCAGTGGACTTGTAACGGCTGATGACAATAATGATACATATATATATGTATATATATATATATATATATATATACACACACCCTTTCTGAATGGAGATACCTTACTGTGTTAAATGGGTTTGTGTATCGTCATGATCACCAAAGCTGTACTAGTCAGAGCCACCCATACTAGGTTGGTTTGCTTTGAGCGATAAGACTAAAGTCGCCACCATCACCAATATGCATTGACCAGTTTAGTGATGAAAATGGCCAGACCACAGACATGACTAAGGACATATCTGAGGCCTTTGTCCTGCAGTGGACTAGAAGCGGCTCCATTTGTTGTTTTTTGTTGTTGTATATATACATACATACATTGTGTGTGTGTATATTTATATTATACATATATATATATATATATATATATGTATATATAATATATATATCATATATATATATGTATATATATATATATATATATATATGTATGTATATATATATATATATATATCATATATATATATATATATATGTATGTATATATATATATATCATATATATATATATGTATGTATATATATATATATATCATATATATATATATGTATGTATATATATATATATATATATACATATATATATATTTATGTGCGTGTGCAGTTGTGCTTGCATGCGCACGCTCACGCTCGTCTTAAAGATACAGTGTCTGGGCGACCTCTGTTTACAGAGACAGTTAATGAGCGGTGTGGAGCAACAAAAGCAAAACAACAGTGAAAGAGCTAAACAAATAGTAATGTTTTACTCTACCCGTTCAAGCCGTAAAGTAATTCTAGTGATCTATTTTTTTTTTTTTCTTAGTCGGGTTCACCTTCAAAGACGCTGCAACAACTGTTTGATGTTGAGAAAGGAATACTGATTACATTCATTACATTTTTAAGCGTTTGCTTTGTGCCGTGGTGTTACGCAATTCTCTCCCCCCCCCCCCCGTTACCCCTACCCCCTTCTGCTACTTTTTTTTTTTTTTTCTTTCTTAGGGTGTGAGAAAAAGATCAAAGTAAAAGTGTTGATGATAATACAGAATGCGTGTGGTAATGTTTACATCTGATGTGTGTACAAAAGCACACAAACATATTGACGAATGTGTTAACAGTGCTTGGTATGGCCCTTCGATTACCTGTTACGGAACATCAAACTTGTTTGGTAATCGGTGGGTTTGAAGGTTTAAAAACTGCTCATAAATGGCAGAGGCAAGGGGCAGTGCCCTAGCTAGCAGGACAGTATCCCTAGAGACTGACCATATATCCATATGATCAGCGCCCAAGGCCTTCTCTCCACCGTAGTTAGGACCAGGGAGGGCCAGGCAATGGCTGCTGATAACTCAGCAAGCAGACTTTACAGTATCCCTCGATATATGATCAGCGCCCAATGTCCCCTCTCCACCGTAGCTAGGACCAGGGAGGCCCAGGCAATGGCTGCTGATGACTCAGCAGGGAGACCTATAGTCTCCTCCAATCAATTCCCCTCCCCATAGACAAATCAAAAAACGATTGAGCTTAAACGGGACTTTAATCCGAGTCTGGTGATCGCCAGGCAGGGACGTTTCCAATAGGCCACCACAACTATGTTTGAGTGCTCACAAAAAAAAGGCTGGAAGCCTCCGCCACATGAACTCCTTAATCATACAACAGTTAGGGGATTGGGTGGCAACCTCATCCCTAAAATAGTTGCTGAAAACTAGAATGGTAACTATTTCTATCGCCACCTTCTTAAAGGAATAAAAATATATATGATCGGGTTTTGTTAATAACATGGGTGTTTACTGAGAAAAGACAAATCATCAGCCACTGAACATTCGTACTTTAGTTGAATCAAGGATGAAAACCTGTCCTGGAAATTTCTATATTAGCTGCCTTATACAACTACGAACAAGCCTCATTAACTGCACGTCAAACCTCCAGACTTACACTGCATCATTCACCTCTATCTTGCATGAACTCTCTTAGTTTGACGTGGAGGGCCCTTTTTCGCAACAATTTTCTATGCCATTTATCTAACTGGTTTTTATGTATTCTTCACTTTCCTCTCCACTAACACTTTGAATTATGTGATCTTTTCATCAAAATAATATCCTTTCATTCTCTCCGCATGAATAAACCATCCCAAAAGATTCTGATAAATACTATATCATACGCTAACTTTTATGCCCCATTTTTGTATCTCCTCATTGCATAGTTTTTCAGTTCTTCTGCCACACGATGCATAAACAATTAGTCTATATGGTTTCGTATCAAGCTTTATATCAATACATCGCTTCCACAAAGAAGAATTGGTTCAAGAAACCCTTCTAATGCTTTTGTGGGGTGTACTGTAGGCATTACTAATCTGCATGTCATTAGTCACTAGCGATACCCACTTCTTTGTCTTCTATTTAATTACTAGCCAATAATTTGAGCCTTCTGGAAACGTATTGAACGTTTTAAAGGATGTGCAATGAGTGCATATGTTGTTGTAACCAGGGATTTTAACCTTCTATGAGCGTTATAAACATTTTAGAAGTTGTCTGAGGGAGCTCTATTTATGCGTTCTTTCTCCTTTCTCGCTGTCCAAATTCTATTTACCTTTGACCAGTTGCACCTCAGAGCTGAATGGCTTACACGTGACAGGGAAGGAC
>NC_090738.1:125285411-125315411 GCF_036898095.1 Palaemon carinicauda | reverse complement strand
TTAATGAAACGTAGTATGAAGATATCTTGTGTGGTTAGTGTGATTATTTTATCAAATATTTTTTCCTGACACTTCGAGGACGCAGATTAATCCGAAGACAAACATCTATTTTTTACCCTTTCGATTGAACTAAATAACTGCATTTAACTGTCGTTCCAATATTGAAATTCCCGTTTAACATTATTTCCAATATTGAGATTCCAGTTTCATCATTCATTTTGAGATAGAGATTCTCGTTTTACCATTTATTCCAATATTAAAATTCCCGTTTTAGCATTCGTTCTTATATTGAGATTCCCGTTTAACATTCATTCCAATATTGAAATTCCAGTTTCAACATTCATTTCAAGATAGAGATTCCCGTTTTACCATTTATTCAAATATTAATATTCCTGTTTTATCATTCATTCCAATATTGGGAATCCTGTTTTATCATTCATTCCAGTACTGAGAATCCTGTTTTATCATTCATTCCAGTATTGAGAATCCCGTTTTATCATTCATTCCAATATTGTGATTCCCTTCTTAACATTCAACCCAATATTAAGATTCCCAATATTCCAAATTTAACTTAAATTTCAATATTAACGTTCTCCGTTTAACATTCATGCCATTATCAAGATTCCGGTGCTAACATTCATTCGTCTTCCATTTACGTAAAATTAACTGCTAATTGTAGCATTTGCTTCATGTTATAAATTCAGTAAGAGAATACAGTATATATATATATATATATATGCATACATCTATATATATGTGTGTGTGTATGTATATATATATATATATATATGCATACATATATATATATATATATATATGTATATATATATATATATATATACATATATATATATACATATACATATAAACCATCTTTAGAAAATCAGTGAGTAAAAAAAGTAGATATACTATAACGTCCTCAGTAAATCACTAGGAAGTGACAGTATGGTGAATGTTACTCTTACTTCCCAGATGCTTATAGCGGTTACTTCCGTCATTATTTTTCCTCTTATGCATTGATTTATTCGTCATGTGTCGTCGCTTCTGTGAATTGGTGGCGTTCGTGAAATCGCAGTCATTCGCGTCTACCTGCAGGAGTTGTGATGCAAGAATCTGTTGGGTGGAGTCTCTCTCTCTCTCTCTCTCTCTCTCTCTCTCTCTCATTTGTTTGGCGGTAGTGGTCTGATGATTGTAAAATTTAGAATATGATATGTTTATATATATATATATATATATATAATATATATATATATGTATATATATATATATGTATATATATGTATATATATATATATATGTATATATGTTTATATTTATATATATATATATATATGTATATATATTTATATATATATGTTTATATTTATATATATTTATATATATTATATATATATATTTATATATATATGTTTATATTTATATATATTTATATATATATTATATATATATATATATTTATATATGTATATATATATATATATATATATATATATTTATATATTTATATATGTATATATATATATATATATATATTTATATGTATATATATATATATATATCATAAGATAATTTTAATTAAAATAACTTGCAAGGAGATCCATAATTTTTTTTACCGGTTCCAAATAGAATTAGGAATAAGAAAAAAATGCCTGAATTTATTGAACGTGAATTTTTCATAGACATATTTCCATGTTAAACATAGAACTTACGTAAACTTATTGGTATTAAATGTGCCAAAAATTTCATCTTTTCATAGACAGATTTGGCTGTTAAACGTAAAACTTGCAATAACTTAGCCATTAAATGTAACAAAAATTTTACCTTTTCATAGACAGATTTGACTGTTAAACGCAGACTGGCAATATCTTAGAAATTAAATGTAACAAAAATTTCACCTTTTCATAGACATATTTGACTGTTAAACGCAGAACTGTCATGAACTTCTGTTAAACGCAAAAATGGCATAAACTTAGTCGTTATTAAATGTGCCAAAATTTCACCTTTTCAAAGACCTATTTCCTTATTAAACGCAAAACTGGCATAAACTTAGCCATTAAATGTAACACAAATTTCACCTTTTCATAGACATATTTCTTCATTAAATGTAGTAAAAATGTGTAAAGTAAAAAATGTCTTAAAATTTCCTCTGCGAATATCTGATCAGAATCTATTACGCTCAAAATTCAACTTTAGTAATTGAGCTTATCTTTTCTGATTTATCTCTGGCAGATTTAAATCGAAGTCATCCAGTCTGCTGAATAACTCCACTCTTCAGACATTGGCTCTATTTTTATCTGTCGAAATTTTGATTCTCTCTCTCTCTCTCTCTCTCTCTCTCTCTCTCTCTCCTTAGATGTCAGAATGCCTGAAAGCTTTCAATCAATCATTCTCTCTCTCTCTCTCTCTCTCTCTCTCTCTCCTTAGATGTCAGGATGCCTGAAAGCTTTCAATCAATCATTCTCTCTCTCTCTCTCTCTCTCTCTCTCTCTCTCTCTCCTTAGATGTCAGGTTGCCTGAAAACTTTAAATCAATTAATCATTCTCTCTCTCTCTCTCTCTCTCTCTCTCTCTCCCCTTAGATGTCAGGTTGCCTGAAAACTTTAAATCAATTAATCAATCAAAATATTCTCTCTCTCTCTCTCTCTCTCTCTCTCTCTCTCATGCGAAGAGTATCTATTATTTGTGGAACTTGTGGTCGTCTTCTATTCGTTTTGAAGAAGGGGCTTACCAAAAACAAATTTGGAAATGCAAGATATGGCGAGATTCAAATACAGTATTTTTATGATAGTTTGCTAGAAACTTTAAAAGCCCTCTTCAAACTACCAAGAAACTTTAAAAGCCCTCTTCAAACTACCAAGAAACTTTAAAAGCCCTCTTCAAACCATCAAGAAATTTTAAAAACCCTCTTCAAACCAACAAGTTACTTTAAAAGCCCTCTTCAAACCACTAAGTTACTTTAAAAGCCCTCTTGAAACCACCAAGAATCTTTAACAGCCCTCTTCAAACTACCAAGAAACTTTAAAAGCCCTCTTCAAACTACCAAGAAACTTTAAAAGTCCTCTTCAAACTACCAAGAAACTTTAAAAGCCCTCTTCAAACTACCAAGAAACTTTAAAAGCCCTCTTCAAACTACCAAGAAACTTTAAAAGCCCTCTTCAAACTACCAAGAAACTTTAAAAGTCCTCTTCAAAACTTTAAAAGCCCTCTTCAAACTACCAAGAAACTTTAAAAGCCCTCTTCAAAACTTTAAAAGCCCTCTTCAAACTACCAAGAAACTTTGAAAGCCTTCTTCATACCACCAAGAATCTTTAACAGTCCTCTTCAAACTACCAAGAAACTTTAAAAGCCCTCTTCAAACCATCAAGTTACTTTAAAAGCCCTCTTCAAGCCATCAAGAAACTTTAAAAGCCCTCTTCAAACTACCAAGTTACTTTAACAGCCCTCTTCAAACCACCAAGAATCTTTAACAGCCCTCTTCAAACCACCAAGAAACTTTAAAAGCCCTCTTCAAACCACCAAGAAACTTTAAAATCCCTCTTCAAACCATCAAGTTACTTTAAAAGCTCTCTTCAAACCACCAAGAAACTTTAAAAGACTCTTCAAGCCATCAAAAAACTTTAAAAGGCCTTTCCAAACTACCAAGAAACTTAAAAGCCCTCTTCAAGCCATCAAGAAACTCTAAAAAATTCTTCAAGCCATCAAGAAACTTTGAAAGCCCTCTTCAAACCACCAAGAAACTTAAAAGCCCTCTTCAAGCCATCAAGAAACTCTAAAAAATTCTTCAAGCCATCAAGAAACTTTGAAAGCCCTCTTCAAACCACCAAGAAACTTTAAAAGACTCTTCAAACCATTAAGTTACTTTGAAAGCCCTCTTCAAGCCATCAAGTTACTTTAAAAGCCCTCTTCAAGCCATCAAGTTACTTTAAAAGCCCTCTTCAAGCCATCAAGAAACTTTAAAAGTCCTTTTCAAACCACCAAGAAACTTTAAAAGCCCTCTTCTAACCATCAAGAAACTTTAAAAGCCCTCTTCTAACCATCAAGAAACTTTAAAATCCCACTTCAAACCACCAAGACACTTTAAAACCCTCTTCAAACCACCAATTGTTACTATCAGTGTACTCTTATAGAGATTGTGGTTGTTATATATTCATTATCGATATTTTGGATATACGATCTTAAACGGGCATTTATATTGGCAACTTGAAGAAAGTATGTTAGATGGCAGCACCTAAAACCAGGTATTGGTTGCGACCGTGCATCTGGTCACAAGGTATTTCATAAATAGATTAGCGTAAATTTTACAACATGCATGTTATGTTCCGAAGCGTATCATGCTACAAGCTTTTATATTCCGAAACGTATCAATAGAAATGTGGACATTCATTTTCTCATAGAGTCGTAACTTTGAAATATCTGAAAAATGGCAAAGATACTAAGAGAAACAAAATAGGGTCTGGACAAAGTGCTGCCATCTGGTTACAGTGCCGGAAAATAGCGAAGCCTTGAAGCAAATATTACGATGAAGTGTATCGCTCTATCTGTAATATTCTCTTGCTTGAGGGTACACTCTAGCACACTATTTTATCATATTTCTCTTCCTCTTGTTTTGTGAAAGTATATATATTAGATATAGGATATATTTATTTTAATGTTGTTACTCTTCTTAAGATATTTTATTTTCCTTTTTTTCCTTTCCTTACTAGGCTATTTTCCCTGTTGGAGCCCCTGGGTTTATAGCATCCTTCTTTTCCAACTAGGGTTGTAGCTTAGCATATAATGATAATAAATTCACAATAGACTTGTTTTAATTCTCTTTTAAATGGATTCCATTTCATTTTTTAAATATATATTCTCATACATCCGTTCTCAATTTTAATTATAAAATGTGTTGAAAAATTTCCATCCTTCTTTCATATATACATTTTCCCATCTACATCAAGAGCAATTTTAATTACTGCTAGGATGTACAAATGAATATGATATATATTCAAATTAATTTTTCAAGCAAATGAACTACGCATGGAATATATATATGCATTTTATCATTTTAAGGTATTCTTTTCATTTAACATTTCATGAAGCTTTTATTTCAAAATGCCCAATTTCATTCTGAAATATGTAACCCTTTGTTACCCTGTGTAACGCAGGATACATAAAGTTCAGTGAAAGATTTGACGCTAAATTGTTAATCAGTTGTGGAATATAATTTATTCCTAAATTTATTTTGCAGTTTCTGCTGTAGTTAAATTGTGTTAGTTCATGTGGCATTGAAGGATTATCTTCAATGCTATGTTTTGTATTAATTCCTGAGACGAAAATTGCCTTTTTTATAATTCACCTATGTGTGGTATATTTACGTATATAGCCTACGTCATCCCTATATAACAAAGAGCAAGCGTGGCTCTCTCTCTCTCTCTCTCTCTCTCTCTCTCTCTATATATATATATATATATATATTATATATATATATATATATATATATTAGGGTTGTGGTGGCCTATTGGAAATGTTCCTGCATGGTGATGGCCAGAATGGGGTTCGAGTCCCGCTCAAACTCGTTAGTTTTTTTGCTGTCTACAACCTCACCATCCTTGTGAGCTAAGGATGGGGTTTTTAGGGGAGCCTACAGGTCTACCTGCTGAGTCATCAGGGGCAATTACCTGGGTCTCCCTGGTCCTAGCTTGGGTGGAGAGTGGCCTTGCTCTGTAGGCTATATATGGGATGTCTCTAGGGCATTGTCCTACTTGCTAGGGCAATGTTACTGTCCCTTGCCTCTGACAATCATAAGTGGTCTTTGAACCTCAAGTTTCCCTGTCCTTTGGGTGAGGGGAAGGGAGATTGTGTAGTCATACCCTGGTGAGAGGAGGGTGAGTGTACATGTGTGTGCATATCTATCTAAATATTAAGTCGTCATTTTTGACGGGATGCGTATACTAGTTTTGTAATATTAGTAATTAAAATATGCAGTGTCCTTCGTCAGTACATTTTTAGTTAACTCAAAAGTCTAAAGTGCTTTCTTTACTTCTACTGTTTCATTTGTTTCATTATTTCTATTGGTGAAGTTATTTCTTATATCACTATTGTATAGCAATCCTCTGCCGTTTTTATCAATCCATATCTATTGTTGACAGTACGAAATATTAATGAATAAGCACGAATATAAATACACACACATGTTCCTTCTGACTTTCACATTCCCACACACACTTGCACAGTTACACACGTTCTCCTGTTACCTCCTTAGAAAGGAATGCGTAATTGCCATGCAAGACATTTCCAGGAATGATTTCTTGATAAGTGGCGATAATGCAACTTCTATTTTTTTTTTTTATAGTAAATCATGGTTCATTATTAAAGGCGGATGTACTATTGCTGCTAGTGATACTTGTGGTTATTCCTAGTCTGTCTTTATTTTTGCATAGTTCGTATCGCCGAAGGATTTATTTGGATTACATTCTGTAAATAACCTGCCTTCTCTCTCTCTCTCTCTCTCTCTCTCTCTCTCTCTCTCTCATTATTTTTTTTCCAAAGTTTTCAACACTCATATAAAGTATGTGCATGTGTATATATATATATATATATATATAAATACATATATATATGTATATACATACATACATACATACATACATACATACATACACACACACAAACACAACAACAACAAATGCAGCCGTTTCTAGTCCACTGCAAGACAAAGGCCACAGTCATGTCCTTATTCATGTTTAGGTAATGGGTAGTTTTCCTCACCACGCTGGCCACTGTGGATTGGTGATGGTGGGAGACATATGTATATATATGTGTGTATATATATATGTACATAAATATACATACACACACACACACACACACATATATATATATATATATATAAATATATATATATATATATATATATATATTACTGATCGACTTATCAGCAGAGTTAAAGACATTGTTTGGTGTCAACTTCCAGATGGGTGACCTTAAGTCGTGGTCATAACGTGTTAATAACACTCCCATGAATGGGAAAATATATACTCTATGTATACAGTATATACACTTTCACGCATACGTGTATATATATGCATCCCGAAGCCTATACAAGTTGTATGAAAATGTAAATATATACTCAATGTATACAGTATATACACTTTCACACATATGTGTATAT
Organism: Palaemon carinicauda; assembly: GCF_036898095.1. Taxonomy (NCBI): domain Eukaryota; kingdom Metazoa; phylum Arthropoda; class Malacostraca; order Decapoda; family Palaemonidae; genus Palaemon; species Palaemon carinicauda. The sequence goes on along the minus strand of NC_090738.1, from coordinate 125,308,259 downwards.
ATATGCATCTCGAAGCCTATACAGATTGGATGAAAATGTATAACAAGATATCATATCCGTATTACATTTGACCTATTCTGGGGAAATATGACCTCATTCTCCAGTGACAAGAAAACTGAAACTGAGCTTATGAGAAAGCGAAAGCTTTTTATCTTTACTTTTCTTATTTTCTCCTTCTCTCACCGAGAAATGTTAATTTTCTCCTTCTTTTACCAAGAAATTTTAATTTTCTCCTTATTTTATCAAGAAATGTTAATTTTCTCCTTCTTTTACCAAGAAATGTTACTACCATTGCATTAGCGACGGAAATGCTACCGTCTCTGTGGTTTCCCGTCACTGGGAAAGGAAAAGAGAGAGAGAGAGAGAGAGAGAGAGAGAGAGAGAGAGAGATATTACTTTTTTCATAAACAGAACAACACACGTACAGAGAGAGAGAGAGAGAGTATTACTTTTTCACATAAACAGGACAGCAACACACGCGCACAGAGAGAGAGAGAGAGAGAGAGAGAGAGAGAGAGAGAGAGAGAAATGTTTATATATATGTAAATGGAGGCGGAAGTTTTGCATTTCCTTCTCTGGCATGACTATTTGTTGCCTCTGCTATATTCGTCCCAGACACTTTGTGACAGATGCAAATCGGGAAAAGTGGGAAGATCTGAAGTTCTTATTGATTCGTCTGCTGCTCTTCCTGGCATCTAGGATTGTGTTTAGAGCTTAAAATAGAATAACGGGAAATTAACTTGAGCAATTAGAAATGAATGTGTTTTTAATTTGTAATTCTTAAGATTAAAATAGAATAACGGGAAATTAACTAAAGTATTTTCAAATGAAAGTCTGGTTTTAATTATTAATTGTAATGCTTAAAATAGAATAACGGGAAATTAACTTGAGCAATTAGAAATGATTGTCTGTTTTTAATTTGTAATTTTTAAGTTTAAAATAGAATAACGGGAAATTAACTAAAGTATTTTCAAACGAAAGTCTGGTTTTAATTAATAATTGTAATGCTTAAAATAGAGTAACGGGAAATTAACTAAAGTATTTTCAAATGAAAGTCTGGTTTTGATTAATAATTGTAAAGCTTAAAATAGAGTAACGGGAAATTAACTAAAGTATTTTCAAATGAAAGTCTGGTTTTAATTAATAATTGTAATGCTTAAAATAGAGTAACGGGAAATTAACTAAAGTATTTTCAAATTAAAGTCTGGTTTGGATTAATAATTGTAATGCTTAAAATAGAATAACGGGAAATTAACTTGAGTGTTTAGAAATAAAAGTCTTGTTTTAATTAATAATTGTAATGCTTAAAATAGAGTAACGGGAAATTAACTAAAGTATTTTCAAATGAAAGTCTGGTTTTAATTAATAATTGTAATGCTTAAAATAGAGTAACGGGAAATTAACTTGAAGCGTTTAGAAATAAAAGTCTTGTTTCAATTAATAATTGTAAAGCTTAAGATAGAATGACGAGAAATTAACTTTAGAATTATTAATTGAAACCAGACTTTCATTCCTAAATACTTTAGTTAATTTCTGGTTTCAATTATTAATTGAAACCAGACTTTCATTTCTAAATACTTAGGATAACTAGAAATTAACTAAGGTATTTAGAAATGACAGTCGGGTTTTAATGAAGCATTTATAAATGAAAGCCTGGTTTCAATTAATGATTCTAAAGCTTAAAATGAAATAACGGGAAATTAACTTAGTGTTTTAAATTGTAATTCTGAAGCTTGAAATAGAATAGCGAGAAATTAACTTAAGTATTTAGAAATGAATGTCTGGTTTTGATTTTTAATTCTGAAGCTTAAAATAGAATAACGAGAAATTAACTAAAGTATTTAGAAATTAAAGCCTGATTTTAATTAATAATTCTAAAGCATATAAAAGAATAAATAGAAATGAACTCAAGTATTTAAAAATAAAAACCTGGTTTTAATAAATAATTCTAAGGCTTAAAAAAGAGTAAAGGGAATTGAAGTTTTCTAATAATGATTCTAATTTGAAATTTCCTTATGGTGTCTTGATTCTTCATTTACTGCTATTACAGGATAATCTCGAATGTTTGTGTGATATCTCTGTGGTCTTCTAAAGCCTTTAATTATGACAGGGTTGAAAAGTTACGTATGTCAAGAAGATTTACTTTGTAATTTTGTTATTAATAATGTTTGGAAATTGAGTGCAAATGTTGCATTAAATCTGTTTTCATCGTAGTATGGCTATATTACCTGTGAATTATCTCGTCATTTGGAGTTAATTTGTTTGTTTCCAAGCTCGCTTCATTTTAAATTATAAGTGAAAGCATAGATTGTTGATTTCTTTTTTCTTTTTTTCTCATTAATCAGTGTCACTGTTTATATTGGTTGTTAATTTCTATTTTTTTCTTTAATCAAACAGTGTCACAGGTTTTTTTTTTTTTTTTATCTGATTGCAAAAACTATTGAAGCTTCTTTCTTATAAACTCGTTGTTGCTGTTTCGATGTGTTTTTTATCACTCTGACAGTATGTACATTTGTTACAACACCTCTAAATGCACACATATGAAGTAACATATCATTTGAATCAAAATGAAAACAGGCATTGAAAACAACCTCTAAATACATGGTTGTGGAGGCCGATGTGATAACGTCCCTGACTGGTGAACACCAGACTGGGGTTCGAGTCCCGCTCAAACTCGTTAGTTTCTTTGGTCTCTACAACCTCGCCATCCTTGTGAGCTAAGGATGTGGGGTTTGGGCGAGCCTGTAAGTCTATCTGCTGAGTTACCAGCAGCCATTGCCTGATCCTCCGTAGTCCTAGCTTGGGTGGAGAGGGGCCTTGGGCGCTGATCATATGTATTTATGGTCAGTCTCTAGGGCATTGTCTTGCTCGATAGAGCACTGTCACTGTCCCTTTCTTCTGTCGTTCATGACATCCTATAAGCTTTTAAAATAAGAAACGATACATTAGTAATAAGCCTCTTGATATTATTATCTGTAAATATATACATAAGGGGACAGCATTTATAATTTACGGCTAAATAAAGCCTATGAATACATGTAGGGGATTTGTCTCTCTTACCTGTTCGGATGTTGTTGTTGTTGTTTTTTTTTTTTTTTTAATCAAATAAAAACAAGCCATTATTTTATGTGCTATTTCGACTACATGGGGAAACAGCATTTATAATTTACGGCTAAATAAAGCCTATGAATACATATAGGGGGTTTGTGTCTCTTACCTATTCGGATGTTGTTGTTGTTGTTTTTTTTTTTTTTTAATCAAATAAAAACAAGCCATTATTTTATTTGTTATTTCGACTACATTAGGGGGGCTCAGCATTTATAATTTACGGCAAAAACAAAGCCTATGAAAACAGTGTATTTGTGTCTCTTACCTGTCAGGAATGTTTTTTTGTTTATTGTTTTTATTTACTCAACAAAAAAAAAAGCCACTAGTTTATCTGTTATTTCGACTAAGCCTACAGCTAAAGAATCAATCTGATTAATCCCATCTATAATTTGAATTTTTTATATTGAACTTTATTGGATAAAAATCACTATACTAGTAAATTAATATTCTAATCGAGACACAGTTATATCGTTACAAAGTAATACGGTGTTCAGCCTGCAGGTGTATTACTATCATATTTTTGTATATCAAGTTGATGGTAATTCTTGGAAGTAACTTCATAAAGGTTTTTTATAGCTTCGATACGATGTATAAAGCATAGCCTGTGGCAATGTGATGTAAATATTTTATGTGTCGTATAGAATTAATCTCTTGATATTTTAAACTTAAAATCCTGTGTTATTGGAAATGTGAAAGGTCGAAAGTATCAGCTAACGTTCAACGTAGCGTAAGTGTGTTTACACACATATATGTGTATGTATGCATGTGTATATATATATATATATATATATATATATATATATATATATATATATATATACTGTATATATGTGTGTGTGCGTGCGTGCGTGCGTGTAAATAGTATTAGTGTCACATAGGTTCCTTGTACGTGAAAAAAAAGTAATTTTAAGCATATAAGTATTATCACAACACAAATTTATCATTATATATACACACACATCCATCATACATACTACAGGATGTATAACATTCTTGATTCTTGTACGTGAAAACAAGGAATTTTAAGTACATAAATATTATCACAACACAAATGTATCCTGCATCAAGAAATGGCGATATGATATTTTTATCTTGGGAGTTTTAAAAAAGTGGGTGTCATGTTGGTTCTTTGGTATCAAAGTCGAGAGAGAGAGAGAGAGAGAGAGAGAGACTTCGAAAATTGGTTTTCTTAATATCCGAATGTTTGTCGGAAAAGTTTTCTCTTTTACAGAAATGTTTTTGAAAGAAGAAAAAGAAAAAAAAATAAAGATTTTAAACTTTTGTCGTTCACGATCCATTTGTCCTTCTCGCTTACTCCAGTTTCTTTTGTGTTAGTGGTTCCTCGTTTTGGCCTCCAAAGTTTTATTTCAAAGATTTTATCAGTTAACTCCTTGATACAATTCCGGTGGCCTATATTCAAACTTTGGGAATTTTTTTAACCTCTTGCTTGAGGGTACACTCGGGCACGCTATTCTATTTAATTTTTGTTTTTCTTTTGTTAAAGTTTTTATAGTTTTTAATGTTGTTGCTATTCTTAAAATATTTTATTTTTCCTTTTTTTCCTTCCCTCACTGAGCTATTTTCCCTGCTGGGTCCCCTGGGCTTATAGCATCCTGCTTTTCCAACTGGGGTTGTAGCTTAGCAAGTAATAATAATGATAATATTAATGATTTTGCTCAATTGTTTATTGGCTTATTTTCATTGTACTTAATTTTTAACCATGTAATATTTATTATATATAAATTTTGTGGCTTATATTCAAACTTATATAATTGTTTCATTTTCCGACTGATTAATGCGTAAATTGATTGGTTATTGATTATTTTACAAAATAATTTATTGATTTCTTTTTATTGTACTTCATTATTTTCCTAATGAATGATTGTTTTTTTTTTTCTCCTGAACATTAAGCAAATATGACTTTTTGTATTATCGAGTCATGTAGCGTAATCAAACTTTATGTATTGTTCTGTACATGAGATCCTGTACTTGATGATTGCCCAATTATTCGATAATTTGTTGCAATAACCTTCTACGTCAAGTCGCTTCAAAGTAATGTAAATCAAGGGAAGATGCTGTCAATTCCATGTGCCTCATACCTTTCCATTTCATTGTTGAATTTTTCTGATATGAGAATGCGAGCAGTTTAAAGAAATATTTATCTATACTCATTTTTTTTTTTACTGAGGCGCATTTGCACTGACTCGCAGGGGTACCCTTTTAGCTCGGAAAAGTGTCCTACTAGCTGATTGGTTAGAATTATTTAGTCCAACCAATCAACTATTTGGAAACTTTTCCGAGCTAAAAGGGCATCCCTTCGAGTCGGTGGAAATGCGCCGCATAAACAGACCGGAGTGGAAGAACATGCCTGAGGGCTTTCTCCTGCAGTGGACTATAGTCCATTTCTTTTAGCGATGCATACTGTATTTGCACCGACTCGCGGCGGTTTCTTTTAGCTCGGAAAATTTTCCTGATAGCTGATTGGTTAGAATTATCTTGTCCAACCAATCAGCGATCTGGAAACTTTTCCGAGGTAAAAGGGCACCGCCGCGAGTCCGTGCAAATATGCATCGCTAAAAGAAATGGACTATAGTAACGGGTGATGATGATGATGATGATGATTATTTGATTCATCCCTATGTAGGCGTTGATGGCTTTTAAAAATCTCATTTGTCTGCATCAAGGAAGACCTGCTCAACTATACCACAGCAGAATCAGTAGAACTTCAAAAGTTCAAAGTTGGAGCAAATGCTTTTTTGTTGACCAGGCGGACATGAGTCTTTTTATAGTTTATATATGACATATTTGTTTTTGACGTTGATAATAGTTTATATATGACATATCTGTTTTGACGTTGTTGCCTTTTTTAGAATGATTTATTGTTAATTTGTTCTCTTCATTTATTTATTTCCTTATTTCCTTTCCTCACTAGGCTATTTTTCTCTGTTGGGGCCCCTGGGCTTATAGCATCTTGCTTTTCCAACTAGGGTTGTAGCTTGAATAGTAATAATAATAATAATAATAATAATAATAATAATAATATTCTGTACAATTTCTTGTGATTAACCCAACTACATTTGCAAGAGACCACTGTAGTGTTCAATAAACAGATGCTTCATTAACTCATAAACTTGCCTGCTCGTAGATCTGATGTAGAGATAGTTTTGAACCATCTGTTAGTGCAATCTGTAGAAATCGATAATAGAATTAGATTAAATTTTCTAGGAAACTCTTGGCTCTAGGAATTACTTGAAGTTGGTTAGGAATAGTGATGAAGATTGTGATAACTTTTCCTTTTGTGATGAAATTATAGTGATAGTGAGAATTGATTTATTAGTTTACCGTGCTAGGGGGTATATCTTAGCAATCCATGTTTGCTAGTATAAGTTGATGAGCAACCTGAAGGAGTAACGAGCACTTTGGGTGTGGGGGGAAAACCCCCTCCCCCCTGAATTCTCGAAGAAGTCACTGGCAAGGGGGGGGGGGGGAAGAAATTGGGTTTAAGGCGATAGACAAGATGTTTCTTCGGCTTCTATGTTTTTATGTTGAACAGGCTGACATAAGTCTTTTTATAGTCTATAAATGAATTATCTGTTTTAATGTTATTAATGTTTTTTAAAATATTTTATTCTAATTTTTCATTCTTTTATTGTTTATTCATTTCCTTGTTTCCTTTCCTCACTGGGCTATTTTTCCCTTTTGGGGCCCTTGGACTTATAGCATCTTGCTTTTCCAACTGGGGTTGTAGCTTGGCTAATAATAATAATGATATTAATAATAATGATGATGATGATGATGATCATCATCATCATCATATTGGAATCAGTATGGACTGGAAGGGATCACTTGCCTTGGTTAGATAGGCACGGCGCATCACAAGGAACTGGCTATCCTTGGATGAATATAGCCAATAAATCCTCTGAGGCCCTTTGCTTCAATAGGCGTAGGAGAGGATGCTGTTTTCTTTGACTTAATGAGAGGGAGAATTACCTTCAAAATTCCTGGTAGTTTTGTAACCAGTAACGATACCATTTTCTTAACTATTTTTTTTTTTTTTTTTTTTTTTTTTTTTTTTTTTTTTTTTTTTCTTTTTAAGAATACCACCACCTCATAGTTGAAAAAGTATGGCAAAACTAAATCTGTATTAATGTGGTCACATTCTAATCTGTCGAAAAACAAGATCTGATTAATAACTGAACAGCCTGATAAGATGAGAGGATGACTTGTGTCAGTACTTTTTGTATGTTGTTGTTGTTGTTTTTTTTTATTTATTTATTTATTTTTTTTTTATTTTTTTTTTTTTTTTATACTGCACATGCCTAAATGCATGTTTACAAGCCGATACGTCCATACATGCAGAGACAAGTCATTAAAAAATCAGCTCAAACATTTATTTTTATTTTGTAAAGACAAATAACAATTGCTAATCGTAACAGCATATACAGTGGCGCCGAGATCACTTTGTAGCTCGTAACAAGAGAATTTTAATGGTAATGGTAAGGCTTGAAGGTGATGGGAGGTCCATACTCGTGGGGGTACTGGGCATCTCCCAGATAGCTCACTTGAGCTTGGAAGCCATTGTGATGATCAGCGATGTAGTTAACCTGAAGGAAAAAAAGTGGAAGAGGAAAATTGTAGTGTTCAAATTATGTAAAGCTGTGATTCCTGTGAAATAACGTCTTGGAGAAATATTACCAAACATTTCTCCAACCATTCCATAGATGTCTGGTGTATAAGTTGCAAAGGATAAATGGAAATCATTTTCTCTCCCAGAGAAGTGGATTACTTATAAATGATTGTAGTATGATTTAGTAGTATATACTACAATCCACGTGAGATATTCAAACTAGGAACACATCTTTTTAAATGATACAATTATCGAACACTTTCGCTAAATATTTATTACGATTCTATAATAGCCTTTTGTTAGGTAATGTATTTCCCATTAGTCAGTCGGTTAAGATTACAGTAATCTATAAAGTTTCAGCTTTAACTACTGTTTTATAAATCTCTACTGTGTTCGTCGTTGATAAATTTCAATTTCCATTGTTAAGCGTTGTTTTAAATAGACTGAATCTCCTTTCTATAGCTGGCACAAACTGAGTGTATTATTTTGGGTTTTTATTTACGAAGCTGGATGCAAAACTCTTCCTGAAGGAAAAAAGTGAAAAGGGAAAATTGTAAACGGAAAATTGTACAGTGTTCAAAGTTAATACACTTCAGTTTTAACTACTGTATGTTAAGTCTCTACTGTGTTCGTCGTTGCTATGTTTCAATTTCCATTGTTAAAAGTTGATATAGTTTGAATTTAATATAGACTCAATCTCCTTCCTATACCTGGCACAAACTGAGTATCGAAATATTTTGGGCTTTCATTCACGAAAATGGATGTAAAACTCTTCCTAAATATCTACCAGTACTTTTAATTCAGGCTTTTCTTCGCTCAGAAAATTTTGTTTTCATCTACATTGTCTCTCTTTTCATTTTGTCTACTCTGCACTCAGAAAGTTTACTTTACAATCGAAATATCTATTTTTCACTTTAAAAAAGTCTACTTTTATTATTAGAAATTGCACTTTTCACTTTAAAAAGTCTACTTTTCTTTTAGAAATTCCACTTTTCACTTTAAAAAGTCTACGTTTCTTTTATAGATTCCACTTTTCATTCAGAAAATACTATATATAGAAAACCCACTTTTCAATTAGACAGTAACTTTTCCTTCAGAAAGTACTATATGTATAAAGCCCACTTCTCAGAGTCCACTTTTCATTCAGAAAGTACCATATGCAGAAAGTCAACTTTTCATTCAGAAAGTACCATATGCAGAAAGTCCACTTTTCATACTGAAAGTACTATATGTAGAAAGTCCACTTATTAATCAGAAAATACCATATGCAGAAAGTCAACTTTTCATTCAGAAAGTACCAAATGCAGAAAGTTCACTTTTCATTCAGAATGTACTATTTGCAGAAAGTCCACTTTTTATTCAGAAAATACTATAAATAGAAAGTCAACTTTTCATTCAGAAAGTACTACATGTAGAAAGTCAACTTTTCATTCAGAAAGTACAATATGTAGAAAGCCCACTTTTTATTCAGAAAATACTATATGCAGAAAGTTCACTTTTTATTCAGAAAAAAAAACCTACCGTTTGTCTGCGTCCGTCAGGAAGTTGCACTGTGTAGGAGCCCTTGACTGCTTTGCCGTCCGAATCCTCCTTGTGGGCGAAGTCTGTCCCGTAGTAGTTGTCTCTGACTCCGTAGGCGTAGTTATAAGGAATTGGAATCTGTAAAGAAAATAAATAAACCCTTTTGTCTTCGAACTTATTAACTTCGAATACCAGGGTGCTTATGAATGTACTTGCAACAAGTTAAATGGAGAATCCTTATTTTTTTAGGTTTTATGTTGTTACAGTTTCTTTAAATACTAGTTTTTTTTTCTTCTTTTTTTGCTTGATGCATAATAATGTACTCCTTTTTATTGGTCTATTATTAGCCATTCTGGAAATTTACTGGTTTTTTGCTTGATGTATAAGATTTTAGCTTGATGTATAAGAATGTGCTCCATTTTTTGTGTTTTATTGGTCATTCTGGATTTTTTTTTTTTTTTTTTCCCGATGCATAAGAATTTACGCATTTGTGTAAACTACAAATATTGTTGACAAACTGTAGTTGAAATTCTCGCATAAATTGTTACAGAATTTTTGTTAGAAAAAACAAAAAACAAATGTAACAATACTCACGCTCTTATAATGTATAGGATGGCCGTATGGATCAACTGGAAAGGCCACTGCTAGTCCCAGTAGGCACCCAAACAATGTCACCTGAAAAACAAAGGGAAAAGAGAATTTATAAAAAAGAAATATTTACTTCAGTCGAATTTCTTTTTATGTTGCACTGAAGAACGTTGTATTATTATGTTTGCCTATTGTATGTTGTATTAAATGTTTAGTGTTATAAATGGCGTATAATATGTTGTATTAAATGTTCAGTTTTATAAATTGCCTATAATATGTTGTATTAAATGTTCAGTGTTATAAATTGCGTATATGTTGTATTAAATGTTCAGTGTTATAAATTGCCTATAACATGTTGTATTAAATGTTCAATGTTATAAATTTGCAAAGATAACCCGTTGTACTTCTGTTGGTTTTCCATATTTTTTTTTCTTAGTTTTCTTAGTTCGGAGCTTAATTCTTTTGTTTACATTTTGCATATATTTACGAAATTCTCTCTCTCTCTCTCTCTCTCTCTCTCTCTCTCTCTCTCTCTCTCTCAAAGGAATAACAAATGTAGACTGCAACAACTTCACGCTTAGCACAAATCAGTCCAGAGGTAACGGATACAAACTGGAATTGAAAAGATACAACGCCACTCAATGGGGTAATTTCTTTACATACAAAACACCAAATAGATGGAACAGACTTCCAGTGGATGTAGAGAACAGTAACACGGTAAATGGATTCAAGAATAAGTTTGACAAGATCATAAGAACTCTAAACATTTAAACTAATTCGTTCTACCCAAGAGCAAAGGGAGTTTCCGCGGATGGACTAAACAGTCTTTGAGACATCCAAGATCCTTGTAACTCTCTCACTCTCTCTCTCTCTCTCTCTCTCTCTCTCTCTCTCTCTCTGGATGACTTCTTTAATGTTATCGTCTACTGATTCTTATGATAAATCAAGCAATAGGTCAGCGTCAATGACCTTAGATGTTAAGATGCCAGAAAACCTCAAATCAATCAATCAATCAAGCTATATGTCTCGTTTCAAATAAATTCTCTCTCTCTCTCTCTCTCTCTCTCTCTCTCTCTCTCTCTCTATCTTCTTTATTGTAAAGATCAACAGATTCCTTTGGTGTATCAAGCAATATGTGACGTCTTATAAACTCTCTCTCTCTCTCTCTCTCTCTCTCTCTCTCTCTCTCATATTCACAATATTTTTAAAATTAGATTATCGCCATAATATTACGTAGAAATAAAATACGAACACGAGTCCCAACACAAAATTACCTTGTTCAGCATCTTGTGGAACATCCGATATGAGACGAGATAGTCAACTTGAATATTCAAATCAAATAAAAGCAAAGTTAAACTTCTGATGGAACTGGGCGGAACTGGCTTTGAAGAGCTTCGAACCAAGTGACTGATGCTCAAGATACTTTGACAATTCCTTTTATACTCGTTGTTTGCTCTCTCTCTCTCTCTCTCTCTCTCTCTCTCTCTCTCTCTCTCTCTCTTAATATGCATGTTTGAATGGTATATGTCATTTTTATGCTCAGTGATTTCTTAAGAGGGAAAACGAAGTGGGCGGACAATGTTTTATTTATAGGTTTGTTTGTGGTCCATTTTATTATATTTGTGTCAGACTGGTGACCTATTCTTTTGTGACTCCATTTGATTTATTCATGAACACTCCAATAACTATCATCTCGAGCACATAAGAATTCTCTCTCTCTCTCTCTCTCTCTCTCTCTCTCTCTCTCAGCTTAAAAGGTTTTGTTTCAGATATATAATTAGAATTATACATTGATAATCATTTGTAATGGAACTTGTTCCTCAGTATTGTTTATTTTAATTCTGCAAAAGAATATAAAATATTTATCAAAATATTTTTTAAGTTTTCTGTTTAGGTAAAATTCTACCTTGAATGATAATTATTCTATACAGGATATAAAGGTTTAAATGTAGCTCATGAATGGCAGAAGCAAGGGACAGTGAAAATGCCGTCGTATTTTTTTTAATCCTGTTTTATCACAATATTAATTTTTTAATTATTAATTATTTCATGAGTTTTTATTATATCCTAGCCAAAATGAAAAGAAGATTGAAAGAATAGTTATTGGTGTATAATAATATCCTGTTACTGACTGTAGATATAACGATGTCTAAGAGTTTATTCGGCTTTATGGAAACTCCTCTTTTTACCTATTTATCTATAGAATCTGAAATGTTCTTTTTATATGTTTATTATACTTTGCTGCAGATCTGGTTACATGTATATGGGTATCTAGCTACAATATATATATATATATATATATATATGTATATATATATACAGTATATATATATATATATATATATATTTACAGTTTTCTCAGTATTGTATTTTGGTCTCACCGTATTGATATTAATCATTGACAGTTTGCACTTTTAACTTGTCTCTTCAATACACTTTTTAATGACCTTTGCTTTACGAGAATTGCCATAATTCGTGCTTACCCTCTTCAACGACTAAGTTTCGTGGGGCATATTTTGGGAATTAAAATCCTATATTGTGCAGAACTATTATTATTAAAAATATATATACATTTTTCCATGCCTGTATTATAATGTAACTTCTTGATATCTTTGTTTCTCTTCCACCGAGTCTGGAGGTCCACACTAGACCTCATATATATTTAAATACCTTTCCACACCTACAATGCAAAGGGACCCCTAACTCCCTTAGATCTGCTTAATATAACCTAAGGAACCAAATATCGTGACCTTTATAAATAGCCGACTATAAGCTTTTGCCTTTTGTGCCTGTATCTAATTTATAACGTAGTTTTTTTTTTCACTTTTAATATCTTGCATTTATTCAGCTATCATTTAAAAGTTTAACCAATAGATGGTTTTTGTTCATTTTGCAATTTTTTTACGTCTTTGTTAACGCAGTACATTTTTTACTTGTAATTTTTTCAAGTTTGTGTTAACAGTATATTTTTTTTTTTTAACTTATTGTAATTTTTAAAGTCAATGTTAACGGAGTACTTTTTTTAAAAGTTAATGTTAACGGAGTACTTTTTTTCACTTATAGTAATTTTTTCATGTCTAAGTTAATGCAGTACATTTTTTCCAGTTTATGTTAATATATACCTAGATTTAGTTGAGTATATTAATACAATACAGGTTTATTCAAAAGGAGATTTCGTAAATTTTCAACCATAATCCATCTATTTTAAGAGCTAACAAACCACCCATTTTCTACACCATGTCACTGGATTTCCAGTTTCCATGCCATCTGATCTGGAATTTTGATCCAAAATTCCAATTCTCACAGTTAATTTTCGTTTTCACTGATAGACAGCTGTTTGGTAATGAATAACCTTTTATAAGACAATTGGCATGATTTGCAAATGCACATAAATGATTGAATGTTCAATTTTCATATTTTAAGCCATCTGGTGGCATTTGTAGAAAGTGGTGGATGTGGAAAGTTTGTAGATAAGGTAATTATAAATTGGATGGAAAAATATTGGTTATGGTCACGAAGATGATCTTTGGATTTCCAAAGACGAAAATAGAAAAAATCTTTTGCGAGAAATTAGAGATTGGACATCTTATTGTTAAAAGATGCTGTATGTTAATCTCTTTGTTTTGAAATTGGGTTTTTATTCTGTGTGAAGATTGTTTCCATATATATACAGATATATATATATATATATATATATATGTCTGTATGTATATCTCACGTAACTAGTAAGGACTTAATTTTATATTTGCCAACTTCATTTTCCCTGTGGTTCTTTTGCATCTGAGCATTACGTTTTCCTGTGGTTTTTACGTATTTATATGTGTATGTGTGTGTATATATATATATATATATATATATATAAGTTACTAGTCAGGACTTAATCTTATATTTCCTATTTTCATTTTCCCTCTGGTTCTTTTGCATCTGAGCATTACGTTTCCCTGTGATTTTTACACATTTATATATATATATATATATATATATATATATAATTCAGCTCTGTGTATCTTCTATTTCTAAACAAATATTTCTATTGCTTCATCTTTTTTATACAGAGCTATGAAAAGTACCCACCAAAATTGGAACGATATTTAGCTGGCAATAATATATGAGAATAAAGATTATTATTATTATTATTATTATTATTATTATTATTATTATTTGCTAAGCTACAAACCTAGCTGAAAAAGCAGGGTGCTATAAGTGCAGGGGCTCTAACCGGGAAAATAGCCCAGTGATGAAAGGAAACAAGGAAAAATTAAATATTTTAAGAACAGAAATATTAAAATAAATATTTCCTTTATAAACAATAATGTTTTTAACAAAACAAGAACAAAAATATAGAATAGTGTGCCCGTGTGTACCCTCAAGCACGAGAACTCTAACCCAAGACAGTGGAAGACCATGGTACAGAGGCTATGGCACTATCCAAGACTAGAGAATAATGGTTTGATTTTGGAGTGTCCTTCACCTAGAAGAGTTGCTTATCATAGCTAAAGAGTTTCTTCTACCCTTACCCTGAGATAAGATACTTGTCAAATTTGGAAAAGTACTGCGTTAGATCAGTGAAGAGTTAGGAGTCCTAAAGGACAATGAAAGCCTGAAATTAAAATGATACTTGTCGAAGGTAGTTTGTTGTCAAGACTGTTTTTGTTAAGACCCACTTTGGACAAAAAAAATTTAGGTCAACTCAGGGAACTGTATAAGTTAGGGTGGATAATGGAAAAACTACTTGGTAAAAACTTATATTACCTTTTATTTGATCACATATCTAACAATGAACAACAATAAATATTGTATTATAGGTCTCTAACTATTTATATTGTTATAAGTAAGTTGACCCCTTTCTGAGTGGGGATACTTTAACGTGGTGAAAGGGTTTGTGCATCGCCATGATCAGCAAAGGTGTACTAGTCAGGGACACCCATACTAGGTTAGTTTGCTGTGAGCGACCAGAAAAAAGTCTCCCCTCATCACCAATCCGCACTGGCGAGCGTGGTGGTGTACACTGGCCAAACTCCAGACTTGAATAAAGACATGTCTGAGGCCTTTGTCCTGAAGTGGACTAGAAACGGCTGCATTTGTGGTTGTTGTTGTTGATTAAGTATGTAAGAGTAGTTTCTTGTACTATTGTTTGCCATGAATTTATTTTATTAGATTTCATCTCAAAATATTATGTTTATTTTCAATTGTTAGAATTTATTTTATTAGATTTCAACTCAAAATATTATGTTTATTTTCAATTGTTAGAATTTATTTTATTAGATTTCAACTCAAAATATGTTTATTTTCAATTGTTAGAATTTATTTTATTAGATTTCAACTCAGAATATTATGTTTATTTTCAATTGTTAGAATTTATTTTATTAGATTTCAACTCAAAATATTATGTTTATTTTCAATTGTTAGAATTTATTTTATTAGATTTCAACTCAAAATATTATGTTTATTTTCAATTGTTAGAATTTATTTTATTAGATTTCATCTCAAAATATTATGTTTATTTTCAATTGTTAGAATTTATTTTATTAGATTTCAACTCAAAATATGTTTATTTTCAATTGTTAGAATTTATTTTATTAGATTTCAACTCAAAATATTATGTTTATTTTCAATTGTTAGAATTTATTTTATTAGATTTCATCTCAAAATATTATGTTTATTTTCAATTGTTAGAATTTATTTTATTAGATTTCAACTCAAAATATGTTTATTTTCAATTGTTAGAATTTATTTTATTAGATTTCAACTCAAAATATTATGTTTATTTTCAATTGTTAGAATTTATTTTATTAGATTTCATCTCAAAATATTATGTTTATTTTCACTTTTTAGCCGTTCATGTTAGAGACATTGGTCAAAGAATGCTGGCCAGAGATCTCTTTAGGGCTCTCGTATGAGGTCACATGAATATTCAGATAAACGCTGGAATATGCAAAAGCATGCTAAAATCCCGGATTAAAAAAAATACGCCCGTAACATGGTTTTGCATTTCGAAAAGAATAATGCAGCTCTGTATATACAGGCGCAGGTTTTGATAGGAGTAGTAGTAGTAGTAGTAGTAGTAGTAGTAGTAGTAGTAGTAGTAGTAGTAGTAGTAGTAGTAGTAGTATAAATGATTTTTAAAGCTTCAGGAATAAATCATGATTTTTTAATGTGTCTGTAAAGGGCAAAAATAATATATATTATCTAGTATCTTCGTTAAGGGGGAGAATAAAATATATTTTCGAATGTATTCGTTTAGGGGGAGAATATAATATATTTCCGAATATGTCGGTTAAGTGCTAGAATAGAATATATTTCCGAATATGTCGGTTAAGGCCAAGAATAATGTATATTTGCAAATGTGTTTGTTAAGGGCAAGGATGAAATATATTTTCGAATGTGTCCGTTAAAGGGCAAGAATGAATATATTTTCTTAATGAGGCCGTTTAGGGCAAAAATAAATATATTTTCTGAAGGTGTCCCTTAAGGGCAAGTATGAAAATATATTTTCGAATATGATCGTAAAGGGTATAAAATAAATTACCTTTTAAAAACCTAAATAAAACATTTATTCATGAAAAACACAACAGTGACAAGCAAAAGCTGCACATCTGCCTATTTCTGTGGATGTTACTTGATGGATAATTTTAATGGCTTCTTAAAGGTAAGATTTTGGCTTGAAGGTAATAGGTGGGCCAAAGACTTTAGGGTATTGAGCCTCTCCTTGGTAGCTCACCTCAGCTCGGTAACCGTTGAAGTGATCTGCAACGTAGTTTACCTGGAAAGCAAGTGTAGTTATTACATGACAGACAGCTGTATTCAATACCTGACAGACAACTATATTTGATACCTGACAGACAACTGCAATTAATACTTGCCAGACTGTTGTATTTTATACCTGACAGACAACTGTAATTAATACAGGACAGACAACTTTATTTAATACCTGAGAGATAACTGTATTTGATACCTGATAGTCAAATGTATGTAATATCTGAAAGACAACTGTATTTAATACCTGACAGACAACTTCATTTAATACC
This sequence comes from Palaemon carinicauda, assembly GCF_036898095.1. Taxonomy (NCBI): domain Eukaryota; kingdom Metazoa; phylum Arthropoda; class Malacostraca; order Decapoda; family Palaemonidae; genus Palaemon; species Palaemon carinicauda. Next base: position 125,291,387 of record NC_090738.1, on the reverse strand, counting down.
TGACAGACAACTATATTCAATACCCGACAGACAACTGCATTTAAAACTCGACAGACGTTTCTGTTTTGTACTTGAGAGACAACTGTAATTAATACCTGACAGACAACTGTAGTTAATACCTGACAGACAACTGTAGTTAATACCTGACAGACAACTATATTCAATACCTGACAGACAACTGCATTTACAACTCGACAGACGTTTCTATTTTGTACCTGACAGACAACTGTAATTAATACCTGACAGTCAACTGTAGTTAATACCTGACAGCCAACTGTATTTAATACCTGACAGGCAACTATATTTGGTACCTGACAGACAACTATATTTAATACCTGACAGACAACTGCATTTAATACCTGACAGACAACTATATTCAATACCTGACAGACAACTGCATTTAAAACTCGACAGACTTTTATATTTTGTACCTGACAGACAAATGTATTTAATACCTGACAGACAAATGTATTTAATACCTGACAGACAACTATATCTGGTACCTGACAGACAACAATATTTAATACCTGACAGACAATTGCAATTCATACTTGACAGACGGTTGTATTTGATACCTGACAGACAACTGTATTTAATACCTGGCAGAAAATTGTATTTAGTTCCTGACAGTTAAGTGTATTTAATACCTGACAGACTTCTGTGATTAATACCTGATAGACAACTGCAATTAATACGTGACAGACGTTTGTATTTTATTCTTGACAGACAACTGTAATTAATACTTGCCAAACGGTTGTATTTTATACCTGACAGACAACTGTATTTAATTCATTACAGACAACTGTAATTAAGACAGGACAGACAACTACGGTATATTTGATACCTGACAGACAACTTTATTTAATACCTGAGAGATAACTGTATTTGATACCTGATAGTCAAATGTATGTAATATCTGAAAGACAAATGTATTTATTACCCGACAGACAACTGTATTTAATACCCGACAGACGAATGTATTTAATACCTGACAAACAACTATATTTAGTACCTGACAAACAACTGTATTTAATATATTTCAGATAACTATTTAATACCTGACAGACAACTGCATTTATTATCTGACGGACAACTGCATTTATTATCTGACAGACAACTGCATTTATTCTCTGACAGACAACTGTATTTAATACCTGACAGACAACTGCATTTATTATCTGACAGACAACTGTATTTAATACCTGGTAAAATGTAATTAATACCTGAAAAACATATGTATACTGTACCTTACCAGACAAATATGTTTATTACCTGACAGGCAGATGTATTTACTAACCTAACTTAAATATATATTTTTACGTAACAAATTTGTATTATAAAAAAAACATTTATTTATTATATACATTTTGAAAAATAATTTTGATTTTTTAACCTGAATGATATGGTTATGGAAATTCTTTTATAATAGGGTCAGTGTAATTTCATCTTCGTCTAGTAAGGATGCCAGAGAATATTAAAGTCAATCAATCAATCATCTTGATCTAAACCTTAATTTAAGGCTGTAAACATTGACTCGGTATTCAAGTTTTTTGCCCCAATATATGTATATATATATATATATATATATACATATATATATATATATATATATATGCTTAAAAGATATTGAATATAAATGATACAAATATTGTGCCCATCCTTTGCTCACTACTTCATTCTGAGCTTTTTTCATTCCAATTTGATAAATTAGTTTTAGTAAACGAGCTATTAAAGTGTGTGTGTGTGTGATTTTTTTTTTTTTTTTTTTTTTTTTTTTTTTTTTTTTTTTTACTGCAATTCCAGTACCGTAACCTACCGTCTGCTGGCGGCCGTCTGGAAGCTGGACGGTATAGGAGCCTTTGACGATTTTGCCGTCCGAGGCTTCGTTATGGCCGAAGTCTGTCCCGTGGTAATTATCATTGACGCCGTAGTTGAAACTATAAGGGCTGGGATCCTGTGAAGATGATAAAGCAAGAATGAATCAGGCTGGGTAGGCAAGGTTCGACAACCATTTCTGTCTTTCCATTTTGATAATTTTTCTTAAAGATGTGAATTTTCGCTATGGAAATTGCATATGCATGCTATTATATCTGATCTGATCATAAGATTTCATAGTTTATGTTAGATATGTGGAATTATCGGTATTGCTATTGAGCAGTTTTAATTATAATTTTTCTTGGAAGATTTAAGTTTTCGTGATGGAAATTGCATATGCATGCTACTGCATCTAATCTGATCATAAGAGTTCATAGTTTATGTTAGATATGTGGAATTATCGGTATTGCTATTGAGCAGTTTTTATTATAATTTTTCTTGGAAGATTTAAGTTTTCGTGATGGAAATTGCATATGCATGCTATTATATCTAATCTGATCATAAGATTTCATAGTTTATGTTATATATACCGAATTATGGATATTGCTATTGAACAGTTATATTATTGTTTTCTTCATATTTCTATCAAATATTATCTCAAGACACTTTAGGGCTGAAGGTTACGGCTTACCTCGTTGTAATGTTGTGGGAAAGCCACGGCTAATCCGGCCAGAAATGCTAAAGCTGCGACCTGAAATAGGAAGAATAATTTCAGCTTTAGAATAATCTTTCCCTCCTCCAGGTATACCTTACACATCCTGGTGAGCCATCCAGTCGCACTTTCACCACATAGAAGAATCTCACTTTAGTCAATTCTTTTTGGTGAGGCAGATTTGCACCGACTCGCAGGAGTGCCCTTTTAGCTCGGAAATGTTTCCTGATCGCTGATTGGTTAGAATTATCTTGGCCAACCAATCAGCGATCAAGAAACTTTCCCGTGCTAAAAGGGCATCCCTGCGTGTTGGTGCAAACCTGCCTCACTAAAAAGAATTGACCATAGTAAACTATTAATAAGGGGGCGCACTAATAGAAAAAGACTTAAACTCTTAAAGAGGACACGTTTTAGGTTAAAATTAATTTTAGTTAAATTAACCAAGGCCGGGGTAAATAGAGTTCAAATTCACAAGGAGGATACCCAATTGCCTTTATGTAAAGTGTTTAAAAGACTACTAGACAAAATTCTCTCTCTCTCTCTCTCTCTCTCTCTCTCTCTCTCTCTCTCATTCATTTGTTTCTACACATCTTCAATCATTACACTTCAGGACACCCAATTGCCTTTATGTAAAGTATCTAAAAGACTACAAGACAAAAATATCTCTCTCTCTCTCTCTCTCTCTCTCTCTCTCTCTCTCTCTCTCCCATTCATTTGTTTCGACACATCTTCAATCATTGCACTTCAGGATACCCAATTGCCTTTATGTAAAGTGTTTAAAAGACTACAAGACAAAATTCTCTCTCTCTCTCTCTCTCTCTCTCTCTCTCTCTCTCATTCATTTGTTTCGACACATCTTCAATCATTACACTTCAGGTTACCCAATTGCCTTTATGTAAAGTGTTTAAAAGACTACAAGCCAAAATGCTCTCTCTTTCTCTCTCTCTCTCTCTCTCTCTCTCTCTCTCTCTCTCTCTCTCTCTCTCAATTTTAGTTAAATTAACCAAGGCAGGGTGAATAGAGTTCAAATTGACAAAGATACCCATTGCCTTTATGTAAGTGTATACAAGACAAGATATTTCCTCTCTCTCTCTCTCTCTCTCTCTCTCTCTCTCTCTCTCATTCATTCATTTGTTTCGACACATCTCCAATCATTGCACTTCAGAACCATAAGTACAGTTAATTTCGCACGTTGCCATCATAATCATAGCAGCAATCATTCACCGTGTGAATATTTGGACGGAAACTACCTTGCTGATCATTTTCCTTTCCTTTGGTCACTGGAAATAGATATACTCGATATGAAAAAACAATCTACGAAGAAGCACAAGTTTCCAGCGAATTGACTGGAAGGTGTTTTCGAAAAGCTGCAGGCGAAGTAACTGTTGTTTCAGCAATGGAATCAGCCCATTTATACTCATTGATGTCTCTCTCCCTCTCTCTCTCTCTCTCCTCTCTCTCTCTCTCTCTCTCTTGGCAAGATTACATTATGTAATATTGTGAAGCTTCATCCAAAAGAACCTACTTGCTGCATGTAATCTCTTCTCTCTCTCTCTCTCTCTCTCTCTCTCTCTCTCTCTCTCTCTCTCTTGGCAAGATTACATTATGTATTATGAAGCTTCATCCAAAAGAACCTACTTGCTGCATGTAATCTCTCTCTCTCTCTCTCTCTCTCTCTCTCTCTCTCCGGAGGGTGGGTTTCGAGAATGTAATTTGACCCCAGGTAGGATGAAGGAGGGTTTTGAAGAAAGAGACAGAAATGCATTACCTTGTTAATCTAATGCATTGCGGAAAGAATTATCCAGGTTGACACAGTTAATAATACAAGTATGACTTTGTGTAATTAAAAAGAATGAAAAAATTATTTCTTGGCGCAGGTGAACTTATTGGTAATCGTTAAAAAGTTCTTCCTGGTGCTTTACTTGAAAAATGCTGACATAAGTCCTTTTGTAGTTTATATATGAAATATCTGTTTTAGTGTTGTTAATGTTTTTAAAATATTTTATTTTAATTGTTCATTAACGTAACTTCTTATATCGTTTATTTATTTCCTTATTTCCTTCCCTCGCTGGGCTATTTTACTCTGTTAGAGCGCTTGGGCTTTTAGCGTCTTGCTTTTTCCAACTAGGGTTGTAGCATAGCTAGTTATAATAATAATAATAATAATAATAATAATAATAATAATTACTGTGATGATGATAATAATAATAATAATAATAATAATAATAATAGTAATAATAATAATAATAATTACTGTGATGATGATAATAATAATAATAATGATTATAATAATAATAATAATTACTGTGATGTTCTTACCGCATGTGTTTAATCTGTGTTATGGGCGCCTTGTGTTCCCCTATATCGTTTTAATTGAAAAAGTTAAGAAACTCGATTTTTATCTAGATTAGAATGACTTGCTCCTGGAGATGTTAGCTTCCTGATTTTTTACAAGCATGTGGTTTTTATTAGGCGTGTAGCCTATTTCTAAATAAGGAACTTAACAGAAGAAGTCTAAAATTAATTCACCTCATTCTGGAAGCTATTATTATTATTATTATTATTATTATTATTATTATTATTATTATTATTGTTATTATCAATTTTATTATTATTATTATTATTATTATTATTATTATTCATTACAAGCCAAGCTACAGCCCTAATTGGAAAAGCAAGATGTTATAAAGCCCAAGGGCTCCAACAGGGAAAAGTAGCGCAGTGAGGAAAGGAAACCTGGAAATAAACTACGAGGAAGTAATGAACAATTAGAATAAAATATTTGAAGAACAAAAACATTAAAATAAATCTTTCGTACGTATACTATAAAAACTTGAAAAAGAACAAGAGGACGAGAAATAAGATAGAATAGTGTGCCCGAGTGTACCCTCAAGCAAGAGATCTCTAACACAGATTTGAACACATACAGTATAACCAATGACAAGTAACAATGAAATGTTAATTTACCGAATAAATAATACACTTGAGCTTAACTAAAATCCGTAAAGCTAAGGCACCCATTCTATAATGAAAGGGCACAACCCAAGGTTTGTGAACATTGGTATATGGATGCCATCTGGTGAAAGGTTATGAAATTTTGCACTTGCAATAACGACATAATCAACCCAATGAGTCAGGTGAAAAATAAATGATTGGAGGGAAACACTCTACCCCCCCCCCCCCTTATGATAAAAGATTGTGAAAACAGAAAACACGTCTTAAAGGGCATTTCGTAAACAGTATATTGACTAAGCCCTTTCTGAGGATGGATACCTAAACGTGGTAAAAGGATTTCTGTATCGCCATGATCAGCAAAGCTGTATGTTCACTAGTCAGGGTCACCCAAACTATAGTCAATTCTTTTTAGCGAGGCAGATTTGCACCGATTTACAGCGGTGCCCTTTTAGCTTGGAAAAGTTTCCTGCTAGCTGATTGGTTGGAGAATAATA
>NC_090738.1:125280406-125284911 GCF_036898095.1 Palaemon carinicauda | reverse complement strand
TTTTTGCATTTCGAAAAGAATAATGCAGCTCTGTATATACAGGCGCAGGTTTTGATAGGAGTAGTAGTAGTAGTAGTAGTAGTAGTAGTAGTAGTAGTAGTAGTAGTATAGTAGTAGTAGTAGTAGTAGTATAAATGATTTTTAAAGCTTCAGGAATAAATCATGATTTTTTAATGTGTCTGTAAAGGGCAAAAATAATATATATTATCTAGTATCTTCGTTAAGGGGGAGAATAAAATATATTTTCGAATGTATTCGTTTAGGGGGAGAATATAATATATTTCCGAATATGTCGGTTAAGTGCTAGAATAGAATATATTTCCGAATATGTCGGTTAAGGCCAAGAATAATGTATATTTGCAAATGTGTTTGTTAAGGGCAAGGATGAAATATATTTTCGAATGTGTCCGTTAAAGGGCAAGAATGAATATATTTTCTTAATGAGGCCGTTTAGGGGCAAAAATAAATATATTTTCTGAAGGTGTCCCTTAAGGGCAAGTATGAAAATATATTTTCGAATATGATCGTAAAGGGTATAAAATAAATTACCTTTTAAAAACCTAAATAAAACATTTATTCATGAAAAACACAACAGTGACAAGCAAAAGCTGCACATCTGCCTATTTCTGTGGATGTTACTTGATGGATAATTTTAATGGCTTCTTAAAGGTAAGATTTTGGCTTGAAGGTAATAGGTGGGCCAAATGACTTTAGGGTATTGAGCCTCTCCTTGGTAGCTCACCTCAGCTCGGTAACCGTTGAAGTGATCTGCAACGTAGTTTACCTGGAAAGCAAGTGTAGTTATTACATGACAGACAGCTGTATTCAATACCTGACAGACAACTATATTTGATACCTGACAGACAACTGCAATTAATACTTGCCAGACTGTTGTATTTTATACCTGACAGACAACTGTAATTAATACAGGACAGACAACTTTATTTAATACCTGAGAGATAACTGTATTTGATACCTGATAGTCAAATGTATGTAATATCTGAAAGACAACTGTATTTAATACCTGACAGACAACTTCATTTAATACCTGACAGACAACTATATTCAATACCCGACAGACAACTGCATTTAAAACTCGACAGACGTTTCTGTTTTGTACTTGAGAGACAACTGTAATTAATACCTGACAGACAACTGTAGTTAATACCTGACAGACAACTGTAGTTAATACCTGACAGACAACTATATTCAATACCTGACAGACAACTGCATTTACAACTCGACAGACGTTTCTATTTTGTACCTGACAGACAACTGTAATTAATACCTGACAGTCAACTGTAGTTAATACCTGACAGCAACTGTATTTAATACCTGACAGGCCAACTATATTTGGTACCTGACAGACAACTATATTTAATACCTGACAGACAACTGCATTTAATACCTGACAGACAACTATATTCAATACCTGACAGACAACTGCATTTAAAACTCGACAGACTTTTATATTTTGTACCTGACAGACAAATGTATTTTAATACCTGACAGACAATGTATTTAATACCTGACAGACAACTATATCTGGTACCTGACAGACAACAATATTTAATACCTGACAGACAATTGCAATTCATACTTGACAGACGGTTGTATTTGATACCTGACAGACAACTGTATTTAATACCTGGCAGAAAATTGTATTTAGTTCCTGACAGTTAAGTGTATTTAATACCTGACAGACTTCTGTGATTAATACCTGATAGACAACTGCAATTAATACGTGACAGACGTTTGTATTTTATTCTTGACAGACAACTGTAATTAATACTTGCCAAACGGTTGTATTTTATACCTGACAGACAACTGTATTTAATTCATTACAGACAACTGTAATTAAGACAGGACAGACAACTACGGTATATTTGATACCTGACAGACAACTTTATTTAATACCTGAGAGATAACTGTATTTGATACCTGATAGTCAAATGTATGTAATATCTGAAAGACAAAATGTATTTATTACCCGACAGACAACTGTATTTAATACCCGACAGACGAATGTATTTAATACCTGACAAACAACTATATTTAGTACCTGACAAACAACTGTATTTAATATATTTCAGATAACTATTTAATACCTGACAGACAACTGCATTTATTATCTGACGGACAACTGCATTTATTATCTGACAGACAACTGCATTTATTCTCTGACAGACAACTGTATTTAATACCTGACAGACAACTGCATTTATTATCTGACAGACAACTGTATTTAATACCTGTAAAATGTAATTAATACCTGAAAAACATATGTATACTGTACCTTACCAGACAAATATGTTTATTACCTGACAGGCAGATGTATTTACTAACCTAACTTAAATATATATTTTTACGTAACAAATTTGTATTATAAAAAAACATTTATTTATTATATACATTTTGAAAAATAATTTTGATTTTTTTAACCTGAATGATATGGTTATGGAAATTCTTTTATAATAGGTCAGTGTAATTTCATCTTCGTCTAGTAAGGATGCCAGAGAATATTAAGTCAATCAATCAATCATCTTGATCTAAACCTTAATTTAAGGCTGTAAACATTGACTCGGTATTCAAGTTTTTTGCCCCAATATATGTATATATATATATATATATATATATATATATATAATATATATATATATATATATATATAATATATATATACATATATATATATATATATATATATATATATATATATATATATATATGCTTAAAAGATATTGAATATAAATGATACAAATATTGTGCCCATCCTTTGCTCACTACTTCATTCTGAGCTTTTTTTCATTCCAATTTGATAAATTAGTTTTAGTAAACGAGCTATTAAAGTGTGTGTGTGTGTGATTTTTTTTTTTTTTTTTTTTTTTTTTTTTTTTTTTTTTTTTTTTTTTTTTTTTTTTTACTGCAATTCCAGTACCGTAACCTACCGTCTGCTGGCGGCCGTCTGGAAGCTGGACGGTATAGGAGCCTTTGACGATTTTGCCGTCCGAGGCTTCGTTATGGCCGAAGTCTGTCCCGTGGTAATTATCATTGACGCCGTAGTTGAAACTATAAGGGCTGGGATCCTGTGAAGATGATAAAGCAAGAATGAATCAGGCTGGTAGGCAAGGTTCGACACCATTTCTGTCTTTCCATTTTGATAATTTTTCTTAAAGATGTGAATTTTCGCTATGGAAATTGCATATGCATGCTATTATATCTGATCTGATCATAAGATTTCATAGTTTATGTTAGATATGTGGAATTATCGGTATTGCTATTGAGCAGTTTTAATTATAATTTTTCTTGGAAGATTTAAGTTTTCGTGATGGAAAATTGCATATGCATGCTACTGCATCTAATCTGATCATAAGAGTTCATAGTTTATGTTAGATATGTGGAATTATCGGTATTGCTATTGAGCAGTTTTTATTATAATTTTTCTTGGAAGATTTAAGTTTTCGTGATGGAAATTGCATATGCATGCTATTATATCTAATCTGATCATAAGATTTCATAGTTTATGTTATATATACCGAATTATGGATATTGCTATTGAACAGTTATATTATTGTTTTCTTCATATTTCTATCAAATATTATCTCAAGACACTTTAGGGCTGAAGGTTACGGCTTACCTCGTTGTAATGTTGTGGGAAAGCCACGGCTAATCCGGCCAGAAATGCTAAAGCTGCGACCTGAAATAGGAAGAATAATTTCAGCTTTAGAATAATCTTTCCCTCCTCCAGGTATACCTTACACATCCTGGTGAGCCATCCAGTCGCACTTTCACCACATAGAAGAATCTCACTTTAGTCAATTCTTTTTGGTGAGGCAGATTTGCACCGACTCGCAGGAGTGCCCTTTTAGCTCGGAAATGTTTCCTGATCGCTGATTGGTTAGAATTATCTTGGCCAACCAATCAGCGATCAAGAAACTTTCCCGTGCTAAAAGGGCATCCCTGCGTGTTGGTGCAAACCTGCCTCACTAAAAAGAATTGACCATAGTAACTATTAATAAGGGGGCGCACTAATAGAAAAAGACTTAAACTCTTAAAGAGGACACGTTTTAGGTTAAAAATTAATTTTAGTTAAATTAACCAAGGCCGGGGTAAATAGAGTTCAAATTCACAAGGAGGATACCCAATTGCCTTTATGTAAAGTGTTTAAAAGACTACTAGACAAAATTCTCTCTCTCTCTCTCTCTCTCTCTCTCTCTCTCTCTCTCTCTCTCTCTCTCTCTCTCTCTCTCTCTCTCTCTCTCATTCATTTGTTTCTACACATCTTCAATCATTACACTTCAGGACACCCAATTGCCCTTTATGTAAAGTATCTAAAAGACTACAAAGACAAAAATATCTCTCTCTCTCTCTCTCTCTCTCTCTCTCTCTCTCTCTCTCTCCTCTCTCTCTCTCTCTCTCTCTCTCTCTCTCTCTCCCATTCATTTGTTTCGACCACATCTTCAATCATTGCACTTCAGGATACCCAATTGCCTTTATGTAAAGTG
>NC_090738.1:125267906-125270406 GCF_036898095.1 Palaemon carinicauda | reverse complement strand
ATTCGTATTCTTTAAACTACTCTTAATAATACTTTAACTTTCCTAACTATTCTTTACCAGTGGTTAGTTAGCTAACTTCCCTTATTCTTCTTTCGCCTATCCTTCTTTAAAGTTAAAAGAAATATTCATACCTTGCATATATTACTGGATTCATTCTTCTTTCACCCATCTTTTATACCAGCCAAAAACATCCTTTCCTGCCTATATTACTGTATTTATTATTACTATTATTATTATTATTATTATTATTATTATTATTATTATTATATTTTTTTTTTAAACTCACCGATATGTAGAGTTATCTGAGGAATAATATTCTGCTGCTATCGTAACTGCTACTACTGTAACTTCGATTACCAACAAGGGTAAAATAATCGCAAGCTGTAATAAAAAGGAAAGATATTACCCACTCCTGATCTTTCATAGGCTCTAAGAACTTTGTTGAAGAGGCTTACGTCACAGAAATTACTTTTCTGAACATCATGTTGTTTATATTTACTTTTTAAACTGGAAAATAAATTTATTTCTCGATTGCCCTAAGCGACGGAACAGTTAATACGACAGTTCACCTACTCTCTCTCTCTCTCTCTCTCTCTCTCTCTCTCTCTCTCTCTCTCTCTCTCTCTCTCTCTCTCTCTCTCTCTCGAGTGTATGCTGCTTCCTTGTTTTTCTTATTAACATTTGACCTAATCAGAGTATTCTCTTGCGTCAGGCTTATTCAGAATTTATATTCGTATCAGGTGGCGCATCTGGATCAAATGACAAATTGAATATATTATCTCTATCTCTTGAGAGAGAGAGAGAGAGAGAGAGAGAGAGAGAGAGAGAGAGAGAGAGAGAGAGAGTAGTTACGACTAATGATGGTTATAATGATGGGTGTGTGTTTGTGTGTATATATATATATATATATATATATATATATATATATATACATATATATATATATATATATATATACATATATATATATATATATATATATATATATATATATATACATGTATATATATATGCATATATATATATATATATATATATATATATGCATATATATATATATATATATATATATATATATATATATATGTATGTATATGTATATATATATATATATGTGTGTGTATATATATATATATATATATATATATATATATATATATATATATATATATATATATATATCAGTCGAAACTAGTCCACTGCAGGACAAAGTCCTCAGACATGTCCTTCCACTCGCCTCTGTTTATGAGCTCTCTATGTCAGTTTATACCTGCAAATTTCCTTAGTTCGTCAATCCATCGTCTTTTCTTCATTTCCTTGCTTCGTTTGCAATCTCTAGAGACCTATTCGGTTACTCTTAATGTCCATTTAATATATGTCATTCTCATTATGTCCTTTCCAGGTCCATTTCTTTTCTTACTTCTTTTTAGAATATCAAACAAAAGTAGAATATATATATATATATATATATATATATATATATATATATATATATATATATATATAAATATATATATATACTGTATATATATTCATATGCGTGTGTATGTGTGTCGACATGTGTTTGTTTAGAGTAATCAAAAGATAAAACTAATTAAAATTTCTTTCATAGTAACATAAGTCCTAAGAAAATTAAAATATTAGTTTAAACGAAAATAGTAACTCTAGCTGTAGAGGTAATTTTTTTCAGGTATCTCAATTTGATATATCACTGTACTTTTGAATTAGAAAGTGAACATGGTCCTTGTAATTTTGTATTAGGATTTGATCTTGAATCTCTTAAAAAGAATATATATATATATATATATATATATATATATATATATATATATATATACACTGTGTATATATATACATATACATACATACATACATAAATACATATATGTGTATATATATAAATATATATATATATATATATATATATATATATATATTCTAAAGGTATATATTTACAGATGTGCGCAGTTCACAGATGTTTGCTTTTATGCATGATTCTTGAGGTCTCTTAAAAAGAAATCTTCTCATCGGCTCACTTAAAGAAAGCCCCTGATTGCCAATACTTTCTCTCTTAGTAATTACCGTTGCCATAAAAAGGTTATTTACTAAAAGGGCTTTTTTTTTTTTTTTTTTCATTTGATGATTACACATACATACATACATACATACATACATACATACATACATACATACTTACATGGAGGATGGAGAAGATCAATATTTTGATATCCTGTGTGACTCCTTTCCTCCTTATAGGGAGCTTTACTCTATATACTGTCAATTAAATATTGGAGCCTCGTAAGTCTTACATTTTAAGAATCTAAGTAAAAAGTAATCTCTTATGTAACTGGAAATTCAAGAATGCTGAAATATTTCATTAAGGATTTCAGATAATTAGAAATTCCAATATCATTCCAGTGCCCGAATTTTATATTTCATAATGATTTCAATTTTCCAACAACCTATACGACTGATTATCTAAATGTATTTTCAATGTACC
>NC_090738.1:125252906-125262906 GCF_036898095.1 Palaemon carinicauda | reverse complement strand
TAATACTGAGTCAAATCATTGCTAAGATAATATAAGTTTCATTATTTTATACTTTTTGATAAGAGAATAGTAAAGGGTGAAACCAGAACCCCACTAAGAGACTCTCAGTGGGGTCCTGGGTAAAACTTACCTCCTTGTAGAGTGTAGGAGGGGCATAAGGATCCGCAGGAAAGGCAAAAGCTAATCCTGCAAGGAACACGAGTGCTGCTATCTGTAAATATATTATTGAATATTAATAGTTGGTTTATATACACTAGCGATAATTGCTGTTTTATTTGGTAGCGTGTTTGAGGTGTTGTTTTTTGTAATTTAGAATTAGAGAAGTATAAGAATTCGACTTTGTAAAAAATGTATTACGTTAGGTTGAACATTCGTGTATATGTATATGTATATATATATATATATATATATATATACATATATATATATATATATATATATATATGTATATATACTGTATATTATATATATATATATATGTACTGTATATAATATATATATATATATATATATATATATAATATATATATATATATATGTGTGCGTGTGTGTGTAATAATCCACAGGGAAATTGAAATATTGAGTTAATCCAGACTAATTTCGTCTCTACGACATTTTAGGAAAAAATGTCGTCAAAATGAAATAATGATTCTTCATTCAATATTTTCATATTAATATCCTTTGTGGTTTATTACATCTGAGCATCACGTGTCCCCGAGTTGTACAGATATCTGTGAGTGTATACTGTCGGTACTGTCGGTATGTAATTGCAAATAGTAAACATTGCTATATGAATAAAGAAACGAAATCAATAAAGTACTTTTTGCCATATGAACAAAGAAACGAATTCAATAAAGTACTTTTTGCCACATGAACAAAGAAATGAAATCAATAAAGTACTTTTTGCCATATGAACAAAGAAACGAAATCAATAAAGTACTTTTTGCCATATGAACAAAGAAACGAAATCAATAAAGTACTTTGTCAGGATCATATTCAAGTGTGCAAGTTTTATGAAGTTAATCGATTTTGTTTACAGTGTGCCCGAGGCTTGAACGTAATTTCACGCTTTCAGTTAATTTGGTGGTTGGTTGGAATGTGTTTAAAGAGAAGCGCAATTTTATGCTGTATTTATGTAGACATAGATTGTATAAATTTTTTTTTGTAATTTGGCATAGATTGGTGGTCCATTATTATACCATAGATTGTCCAATAAGTGGTCAGTATTTTGACAGATTGTCGAATTGATTTTATATATTTTGTCGTAGATTTCCTATTAGATGGCTATTATTTCCATATAAATTGCTGTTAAATTAATGGTTATTATTTTTACATAGATTGCAATATTGTTAAACTTGGTTTGGTGTTTTATGGACCAAATTATCAAATAAGAACTTAGGTGACACTTAATTTGTTTATTTCCATGTAGAAAGTTTAAGCATCTTAAGATATAACCCAGTATTACAAGTCAGGCGATTAATTAAACCGAAATTATTATTTAACCTATCTTCAAATATTTTAATAATTTCATAAAGAATTTACCTGTAACATTTTTAAATGATTGAGTCTGAGGAACTTGTATGTAGGATCTTGTGAATCAGCAGACCAATTGAATTAAAATTGACCTAGCTAATTTTCTCTGTTGGAGCCCTTGGGCTTACAGCAATAGCATCCTGCTTTTCTAAATAGGGTTGTAGCTTACAGTATCTAGTAATAATGATATGATGCATTAGAATCAGTAGACTAACTGAATATAAATCACCCAGCTATTTTTCCCTGTTGGACCCTAGGGCTTGTCGCATCCTGCTTTTCCAACAAGGGTTGTATCTTATCTAGTTATAGTAATGATAGGATCCATTAAAGATTCAACGTAAAATTTACCTTATAAAGCATTGTATGGGCTTGAGAGTAACAAACCTTTTTATAAAAACCTTTGGGCTTATAGCATCCTGCTTTTCCAACTAGGGTTGTAGCTTATCTAGTTATAACAATATGATCCATTAAAGGTTCAGTGTAAAAATTACCTTATAAAGCATCGTCGGAGATGGGACTGGCTTAAGAGCAACAAACGTTTCTATAAAAACCTTTAGGGCTTATATCATCCTGCCTTTCCAACTAGTGTTGTAGCTTAGCTAGTGATAACAATAATATGATCCATTAAAGATTCAACGTAATAATTACCTTATAAAGCATTGTGGGAGATGGTACGGGCTTGAGAGCAACAAACGTTCCTATAAAAACCTTTGGGCTTACAAACGTATCTGTAATAACCAAAGCTGTTGATAAAGTTGTTTACGCTTGACGTTTGAAGGAACGACTGGTATGGTGTCGCTGGCTGCCCAGCCCTTTTATACTCCTTGGTTGGTCTCTTTCTCTCTCGTTCTTTCTCTCCGGAGACTCTTTTGCTCCTCCTCCATCTGTTCCCCTGAGAGAAAGAGAGAGAGAGAGAGAGAGAGAGAGAGAGAGAGAGATTTGATTTCGTTTCTCCTTTTCCTAACCTTGACGAAGCAGAAGGTATGAAGTGATGATAAAGGAAAGGAAAAGTGTGATTTAGAGGTTGATAGAAAGGATATTGTTAGTCGACAAATTACTGAGGACTTACATCATCATCGTCAGTCTGTTCTTCTCTATGGTTGTAAATAAAGTAACGGGTTGGTGAATAACGGTATTTAAAATAAATCTATTGCTAGCTTTAATTATTCTCGAAATATATTTACCTTATTTTGATTCTTCAATAATTATATATTATGGAAAATACTATAAATTCAGATGTCGATTGTTAGATGCTCTAACGATGTTTGTATTTGGTTATGAATTGAAAAAAAAATTTCCTGTTAATTTGTTGTTTTAAAGGGTTTTAAAGACTAGTTTTTGGGGTGCTCAATATCCATCAATTTCCATTTAACTTTGCTTATTTGATTGGAGTCTCTTCTCCATTTAGTGACTTGGGTGCCATAGACCGTTTTCATGATAATAACGTCTTTTAAAATCCTCCATTACTTGAATACTTTATTTTGCTTATTGTTTAATTTAACGTTATTAGTGGTTTATTTTTTATTAGTAATAGATACACATTTGTTTTAATGCTGTTTGTTATAATTTGTATTCGTCCTCTTTTATTATTATTATATATATATATTATAATAATAATAATAAAATATGACATACAATGTATAACAAATAGCATATATATATATATATATATATATATATATATATATATATATGTATATATATATATATATATATATATATATATATATATATATATATATATATATATATATATGGCATCGGGCATTGTCAGCACTTAGCATCTGATTGACATGTGTATCGCTGCTGGCATGTAGCCCACCAGTCAACCATATATATATATATATATATATATATATATATATATATATATATATATATATATATATAAAGAGAGAGAGAGAGAGAGAGAGAGAGAGAGAGAGAGAGAGAGAGAGAGAGAGAGAGAGAGATACCCCCTATCAATGTGGGGATACCTTAACTTGATGAAAAGGTTTGCGTATCGGCATGATCAGTATAGCTGTACTAGTCTGGGCCTCCCATACTAAATTGTTTTGCTGTGACCGATTAGACCAAAGTCTCCCACCATCACCAATCTGCAGTGGGCAGCGAGTGAATGAAAACGGCCAAATTGCAGGCCGTGGACTAGAAACGGCTGCATTTCTTGTTGTTGTTTTTGTATATTTACATATGTGTGTGTTTGTTTTTTGGAGTGTATGGGCTGTGAATAGTTTATGTTAATTTGAATTTTATTCACAAACTCTATAATTACTCCAAATAGCCTTCAATCACTTTCAGAAATAACACGCCGTTAACATTTGGATGCCCCACAAAATTGCACGTAGCTTAATCATCTTAATCATCTGCCTATGATGAACACATGACGTCATAATGATGCTAAGATGGTTCTGTTAGAAGAATCACAGTCTGCTGCTTTTCATTAGATGAAGAAAGTAAGGTCTAATGGACTTACAAAAAAAGTAGCAATGGTCCGTGGGCCTTTGCAGATGGTCGCGCTTGAGCGGTTAGTAAACACAGTAAAGTTCGCTCCTCTCTCTCTCTCTCTCTCTCTCTCTCTCTCTCTCTCTCTCTCTCTCTCTCTGATAATCATTTAATTACATGTCATTTTCGAATTAGTCCAATTTTCAAAGTGCTTTACATAGTTTGCGCTCGTGCATTATCTTGTTTGTACTAATCCAATTGCGTTCATTTTCCAAATTACTCTCTCTCTCTCTCTCTCTCTCTCTCTCTCTCTCTCTCTCTCTCTCTCTCTCTCTCTCTCTCTCTCTCTCTCTCTCTCTCTCTCTCAATGTATGTACGCCATATGAGATATATGAATCAAGTTTCATGTCATGTTTCAAACATAAATTCAGCTTCATGTCATTTTACTCTCTCTCTCTCTCTCTCTCTCTCTCTCTCTCTCTCTCTCTCTCTCTCTCTCTCTCTCTCTCTCTCTCTCTCTGAATATGTACGCCATATGAAATACATAAATTCAGTTTCATGTCATTTACCAAATCTCTCTCTCTCTCTCCTCTCTCTCTCTCTCTCTCTCTCTCTCTCTCTCTCTCAATGTATGTATGCCATATGAAATACATAAATTCAGTTTCATGTAATTTTTCAAATTAATCTCTCTCTCTCTCTCTCTCTCTCTCTCTCTCTCTCTCTCTCTCTCTCTCTCTCTCTCTCTCAGTATGTACGCCATATGAAATACATAAATTCAGCATCATCATCTCTCCTCTCTCTCTCTCTCTCTCTCTCTCTCTCTCTCTCTCTCTCTCTCTCTCTCTCTCTCTCTCTCTCAATGTATGTACGCCATATGAAATACATGAATTCATTTTCATGTCAAATCTTTGAATATTTGGAAAACTACTGACCCATATATTTGAGGATCCATCTTCGCTCGGCCGATTTTGGGGTATTTCTCCGGGCCAGCTTGGCATCGTCTGTGTTTACTCATTTGAAAAGATAGTTTCTGCAAATCTCATCGGTTTGTTTTAGCTAGTGAATAAAGGAAAGTCACTATGAGCTTTAGGCGAAAGTCAATCCCATCCAAATCCATTGCAGTTTTATTCAAATTTGCTGGAGTTTTTGGATATTTTTAATTATGTTTTTGTCTAGGTTTTCCCTATGTTAAGTATAAGTATCTGATGTCTGAAATGAAATATTGTAAGTTATCCTAACTAAGATATATATATTATATATATATATATGTATATATATTTATATATATATTTTATATATATATATATATATATATATATATATATATATATATTTATATATATATCGATATATTATATATATATATATATATATATCATATATATATATATATATATATATTTATATATATATATATATATATAGATATATATATATATATATATATATAAATATATATATATATATATATATATATATATATATATATATATATATATATATATTTTGTGTGTGTGTGTGTATGCAATGACAAATTCTCTGAGGATTTTATTACCTATTGCTTATTTTAAAAAAAATTTCCGACATTAATTGTAACACTTTGCCGGAAATTTACACATTAGATATTTTTTCTTAACGTTCAATGTATAGTGTTAGTTGCCGTCAATTTTCCAGTTTATGAATGAAAGATATGCTAAAAGTAAAATTGAATAAAAGATATTCTAAGAGTAAAGTTAAATGAAAGATGTGCTAAGAGTAAAACTTAATGAAAGATATGCTAAAATAAAGTTGAAATAAAGATGTGCTAGTTATAAAATTGAGTGAAAGACATACTAAGAACAAAGCTGAATGAAACATATGGTAAGAATAAAGTTAAGTGAAAGATATGCAAAGAGTAAACATGAATGAAGGTATGCTAAAAATAAAGTTAAATGAAAGATATGCTTAGAATAAACTTGAATGAAGGTATGCTAAGAATAAAGTTAAATGAAATATGTGTTAAGAATAAAGTTAAATGAAAGATATGATAAGAATGAACTTGAATGAAAGGTATGGTCAGACTATAGTTGAATGAATGATCTGCCAAGAATAAAGTTGAATGACAAATATGCCAGGAATAAAGTTGAAGAAAACATACGGTAAGAATAAAATTGACTATAACGTGCGCTAAGAATAGAATTGACTAAAACATGCTAAGGAGAAAATTGAATAACACTTATGCTAAGAATAAAGTTGAATGAACCATATGTCATGAATAAAGTTAAAGACTAGCTCAGATTAAAGTTGAAAGAAGAATATGCAAAGAATAGAATAGAGAAAAGCCCAAACCGAAAATGTGTAGGTCATGTTTTCCAGCTTCCATTCTCACCTTTATGGAATGGCAAGAATTTTTCATAAGTCTTGTTAATATCCGTTTTCGTCTGTCGAAACTTCCAAGGTTCATGATTGAAGAGATAGGTATGTCTTATGCGTATTCTTATGTCCTTGTGTGTGTTTGCAGACACGTCATACTTATTTGCATACTAACCTGAACTTTATATAAATCGTATGGTAATGCATATATACATATACATTGAATTTAGAAGTCATTCGTGGTACTTTAGTAACGAATTACTTAGTGTTTTTTTTTTTTTTCTTTTTTTTTTTTTAATGGATTTCTTAGCCATTTCGGTATTGCTCTAAATTCAATTTTTCATTACAAAAATTTTAGGTTGATGTTTATCAGATATTTATACCTAGTTGGTCTTACAACTTTTTCTTTATCTTTGGAATTTCAGTTATTTGCAATAATTCCATTATTTTCCAAAGTATGTTGTTGTTATTGTTGTTGTTGTTGTTGCTCCTCAAAACACATTTACCATTAAGTGGGTTTGTTAGAGGAATAACATTGGAATTGTCATGAAAAGTCATTGTCAAGTTGTCAATGTAATATTTTTGATGTCCAGAGAAATATCTTTTCTTTATCCGGTACCATAGCATTCATATTATTGCTCAGAAAAAAAATCCATAATTATTGTCATTATTTTCAAAATTTTTTATTTTATTTGAAATGTAGCATTAAAAATATTAGTTAATTGGGAATGTAGCATTAAGAATATTACTTAATTAGGAATGTAGCATTAAAGATATTAGTTAATTTGGAATGTTGCATTCGAAATACTAGTTAATTGGGAATGTAGCATTAAGAATATTAGTTAATTTGGAATGCTGCATTGAAAATATTAATTGATTTGGAATGCTGCATTGAAAGTATT
This sequence comes from Palaemon carinicauda, assembly GCF_036898095.1. Taxonomy (NCBI): domain Eukaryota; kingdom Metazoa; phylum Arthropoda; class Malacostraca; order Decapoda; family Palaemonidae; genus Palaemon; species Palaemon carinicauda. The sequence continues at coordinate 125,255,677 of NC_090738.1, read as the reverse complement.
ATTTAATTTGGAATGAAGCATTAAAAATATTAGTTAATTTGGAATGAAGCATTAAAAATATTAGTTAATTTGGAATGCTGCATTAAAAATATTATTTAATTTGGAATGAAGCATTTAAAATATTAGTTAATTTGGAATGCTGCATTAAAAATATTATTTAATTTGGAATGAAGCATTTAAAATATTAGTTAATTTGAATGCAGCATTGAAAATATTATTTAATTTGGAATGAAGCATTAAAAATATTAGTTAATTTGGAATGCTGCATTGAAAATATTATTTAATTTGGAATGCAGCATGGAAAATATTAATTAATTTGGAATGAAGCATTAGAAATATTAATTAATTTGGAATGAAGCATTAGAAATATTATTTAATTTGGAATGCTGCATTGAAAATTTTAATTAATTTGGGATGAAGCATTAAAAATCTTAATTAATTTGGAATGTAGCATCAAAAACTATTACAATAATAAAAATGAAACTGCTGATGGAAGAATGGAATGGGAAAAATTATTTTTATTATTTTTTTTTTCTTTTCAAAGATGTCACCTCGGAGGTTCGTCCTCTGCAGCACTCGTTGGCTGGCGTTCTTCCACTTTTGAAAACATTCCCAAACTTTTAAACCAACTTTTTCATTCTTGTCATCTGCCCCGTGAGAGGGAACTCAACACTGAGCTCAAGATTTTCCGAGTCGTCGTCTTCTTCTTCTTCTTCTTCTTATTTTTTTTTCTTATTCTTCTTCTTAGTTTTTTTTCTTCTTTCTTCTTCTTCTTAGTCCTGTTTTAATTCTTTCTTCTTGTTAGTCTTTGTTTTCTTCGTCGTCGTCTTCTTCTTCTTCTTCTTAGTTTTTTTTCTTCTTCTTCTTGTTCTTCTTAGTCTTTTTTTCCTAGTCTTCTTCTTTTTCTTCGTCTTCTTCTTCTTCTTCTTCTTCTTCTTCTTCTTCTTCTTCTTCTTCGTCGTCTTCTTCTTCTTAGTCTTTGTTTTCTTGTTCTTCTTCTTCTTCTTCGTCTTCTTCTTCTTAGTCCTTTTTTCCTTCTTTCTTCTTCTTAGTCTTTTTTCCTTCTTCTTCTTCTTCTTCTTCTTCTTCTTCTTCTTCTTCTTTATCCCCAAAATTCAGATCATAGTGGAAGATGAGAAAGGGTTAAATTCTTAAGTAGAAGAAGTATGAAGAAAAATTTTATGATATATACATATATATATATATATATATATATATATATATATATATATATATATATATACATATATATATATATATATATATGTGTATATATATATATATATATATATATATATATATATATACATATATGTATGTACATACATACATACATACATACATACATACATACATACATACATACACACACACACACACACACACACACACATTCTGATACAACTCTTTATTTCTGAACTGTTTATCGTGATTAAGTCATTATTTACCTTTAATAACGATGTTGGACAAGTAAATAATGATGTATGTATGAATGCCTCAAGCCAGGAAAGGAAAGATTAAAAACCTTATTGTAGTTAAGCTTTCGTCTTATTATTCGAACACCCGTTGTGAGTCTGACGATATCAATAAGAATTAGGTCCTAGCTTTTAACTTTTGCTATGGCTTGATACATAATTTATGCTTATTACATGTTAGATATCGTGATTTCTACCTTTATACCTGTATATTCCTTGTAATGAATTGTTACAAAATCATTTTAGAACATTTATTGCCAATGTTTTGACGTCAAAAACATGGAAATATTTTGCAGTAATTTGGCCTTTATAGGTATAACATGTATTATCATTACTTTGATGACAAAAATATGGAAATATTTGCAGTAATTTGGTCTTGGGTGGGGGGTTGTGATATAAGTCCTAACATGATTCGCTAAGTTCTTGACATTATTTCTTTTATCTTATAAAACACTACACTATTTTTTTCATCATAAAATTAGATACTGTATTTAGTTAGTTACATTTTTATTTTTAAAATTCTTCAAAAATAACCTATCATTTCATGAAAATATCTTTCTTTTTTTTTCAGAATTTAAGGCTTAATTTTTGACAGCATTTATTGAATGTTATGAAGCAATGTATTATTTTTTAATCACAAAATTGAATACTAAATTTAGTTAGTTATATTTTTATTTTTAAGATCCTTCAGAAATTAGTTACATTTTTATTTTTAGGATTCTTCAGAAATTAGTTATATTTTTATTTTTTAAATTCCTCAGAAATTAGTTACATTATTATTTTTACAATTCTTCAGGAATTAGTAACATTTTTATTTTTAAAATTCTTCTGAAATTACTTACATTTTTATTTTTTAAATTCTTCAGAAATTAGTTAAATTTTTATTTCTAATATTCTTCAGAAATTACTTACATTTTTATTTTTAAAATTCTTCAGAAAATAGTTACATTTTTGTTTTAAAATTCCTCGGAAATTAGTTACATTTTAGTTTTAAAATTCTTCGGAAATTAGTTACATTTTCATTTCAAAAATTCATCAGAAATGACCTATCACTTTTTTTTTTTTTTTTTTTTTTTTTTTTTTTTTTTTTTTTTTTTTACTGTTGTTACCATATTAATTGAAAGTTCGACATGATTTCCAATGAAGATTGATTAAAGGCAGGCAAGTTCCTAAGTTGCCTCGTCATATTGAAGGGTTTTCGAAAGCTCGCCCTTCGCTAACCTTTTCCTCTGAGGTGAAAGGCCGCGGAGAAATATAGATGAAATAATGACATAAGTAGAATGCTCCCAATTATTT
>NC_090738.1:125230406-125237906 GCF_036898095.1 Palaemon carinicauda | reverse complement strand
CAATTAAAATAAAGTATTTTAAGAACAGTAACAACATCAGAACAGAACAGCTTTTGTTATGTCACATATAATTAAAATATGTTCTGAGTTCCGTAAAAGTATAGATTGGATGAAGAGTTTTCATTTTGATTGAAGGATTGATGAAGAATTTTCATTCTAAATTCATACACAATAAAAAATGAGGGAAAAGGATTTTCAACCTAATATGCTTATTGCACCATTTAGTAATTTCTCTGAACTCATTGACTCTTTGGTATTTACAACTTCCGTCTTCCTTGATTTTTTTTATTTGTTAATTTGATTAAAATTTGGAATAATGTACAATGCTGATATTAAAAATTACTTTATACGTGATAGAAAGTCTTTTTGAAGTGGCTAGTTCTAATTAGGTCATGTGGGTATCCTGTATAAAGTCCTATAGAGATCAAAGGTCCGGGATTGTACTCCAAAGATAGTACTGGTTTTCTCTCCTTCAAGTGGCCCAAATGTCTTGTGGTACATTAGTCAAATTTGAAGGATCTTCACACAATTTTTTTTTTGGCATTCTTATGATAGACAATATATTTGTATATATTGATTTATATGAGTCGAATAGTTATAAGTTATTTTAGGTAATTTTTTTAATATAAACTAGCCTAAACTATATATGTATATCTATATCTATCTATCTATCTATATATTTACACACACACACACACACACACACATATATATATATATATATATATATATATATATATATATAAATATATATATATATATATATATATATATGTATATGTATATATATATTATACATATATATATATATATATATATATATATATATATATATGTGTGTGTGTGTGTGTGTGTCGTTTATATTTTTAGCTATTTGAATTTTACTTTCAATTTCAAACAGTAATCAGGATAAGTTAAAACAGAGATATAACCTTTATAAAGATTCAATTCCTGAATTTTTCTTTTTGTATCATCCTACCTGCGTTTAAAGAAACTCGTAAAGAGATTGAATGTGTCTTATCTATCTTAAATTATCTATTTTTATGATATTTTTCTCACATCATTTTGGAGAGACCATATTTTCTTTGATAGGTTTGATATGATTTAATTTCAATTTAATTTTAACAAGTTCTGTGGTTTGCCTTTCACGTTATTCTCTCTCTCTCTCTCTCTCTCTCTCTCTCTCTCTCTCTCTCTCTCTCTCTCTCTCTCTCTCTCTCTCTCGCTCTCTCTCTCTCTCTCTCTCAAGAGAACAGGTGTTAGAAATAGGAAAAAGTATATGAATATTTCTTTTTTAAGGGATGACGTAGGCATTTGCAATTTCTGGAAAGGTGTGCCATATGGCCATTCAAGATTAATAATGAATTAGTGACATGGAAAATATTAGAAAAGAAAAATATTAGAAATATTAGAAAGAATATTAGAAAGAAAAAGGAGAGGTTTCATTTGTAATGGTATGAAATAATACAGAACAATTAAAAAGGGCACATAACTGATATTGAATGCCAAAGCTATTAGCTGTCTTTTAGATATATATTCTTCTCTCTCTCTCTCTCTCTCTCTCTCTCTCTCTCTCTCTCTCTCTCTCTCTCTCTCTCTCTCTCTCTCACCTGTGCAGAGAGGTGTAACAGCATATTGAAGTGATTCCAGTCCCCCTTAAACACACACACACTTCACAGTGCGATTGATTCACTTTTACTATTAAGAAATTGGCAAGGCTGGGGTCTCTCTCTCTCTCTCTCTCTCTCTCTCTCTCTCTCTCTCTCTCTCTCTCTCTCTCTCTCTCTCTCTCTCTCTCTCTTTTCCAGAAGTTATATTATGTTTGAAAGTCGTTAAAGGGAATGTGGTGTTCCTTTGGATTGAGAAATCATTTGCCATTATAAATGTAATTAAAACGTTATCTTCCTAATCTAAGGTGTAATATACGTCCGAGGGCATTGACCTTATTAACTGTATTGAATGAGGAACTTCAGAATTCAGAACACTGTAATTTCCAGATGGGGCAAAATACAAGCATGGACAAAATTTTACTAAAAGTAACTGCATATATTACATTGATATTTAAGAATATACAGTAGCTTACCGTGTAGCCAGCAAATTGTCATCAGTTCAGTAATTTAATTGTCATTCCCTTTGTAGATATTCGAAAAAAAAGTTGTTTTGGATGAAATACCTTATACTAGGTTAGGTATGTTATTATTATTATTATTATTATTATTATTATTATTATTATTATTATTATTAGCTAAGCTAGAACCCTAGTTGGAAAAGCAGGATGCCATAATCCCGAGAGCTCCAACATGGAAAAATAACCGAGTGAGGAAAGTAAAAAAGGAAATAAATGACTACAAGAGAATTAATGAACGATTAGAATTAAATATTTTAAGAACGGTAACAACATTAAAATAGGTAATTCATGTATAAAATATAAAAAGAGACTTTTGTTAGTCTAACATAAACATTCCTTTCAAGTTTGAAATTTTGAAGTTCCACTGTTTCAACTTCTTGATTATGAAAATCATTCCATAGCTCGGTCACAGCTGGAATAAAACTTCTAGGATATTGTGTAGCATTGAGCTCTATTTTGGTAATGTATGGCTATTAGAAATAACTAGTATCAAGAATGGGGGAATCATCACAATTTATTTTAGTATATGTTTCTTTCCTCATCCTGTGTATTTAATTCGTATTTCTTCTTCTTCTTCTTCTTCTTCTTTGTCTACATCTTTTCCCACTTCTATGTGGGGTCGATGTTTCTGGTCAGCTTTCTCCATCTACCTCTGTCCCACACTTCATCACCGGTTAATCCCTTTGATCGAAGGTCATCCTTGATACGGCCCATATTATAATTCTGAATGGCAGTGTTTATCTATAGTCCATTTCTTTTAGCGAGTCATATTTGCACCGACTCGCAACGGTGCCCTTTTAGCTCGGAAAAGTTTCCGGATCGCTGATTGGTTAGAATTATCTTGTCCAACCAATCAGCGATCAGGAAACTTTTCCGAGCTAAAAGGGCACCGCTGCGAGTCGGTGCAAATATGACTCGCTAAAAGAAATGGACTATAATAGTCATATGATAAAATTATGACTATTGAATTTGTAAATTTACAATTCTTGAAATCTCACACAAGGATATAACATTGAAAGAAAATGTCACAATTTTAGTTTTATTCATCTCTCAACTACAAAAGAATATAACATAACAAATAGGAAAATCGCCGTTTTCTGAAGTGATAGAGGAAACCAATCTAAATATATAATAAATTATAAAGGATTGTGGCTATTGAACCTATTCCTTTTACTTGAATTTGAAAAGTAAACTACATTTTTACAACGAAAAAAACTTAAGAAATTCGTCATCATTTGTATTCACAATTACAATTCTGACAATGCCTACTAGATTATAATTTTTTTTATTATTATTGTTATTATTATTATCATCATCATTATTATTATTACAAGCTAGGCTACAACCCTAGTTGGAAAAGCAGAAATGCTTCAAGACCAAGGGCTCCAACAAGGAAAAATAGCCCTGTGAGGAAAATGAAATAAGGAAATAAACTACAAGCGAAGTAATGAACAATTGAAATAAAATATATCAATAACAGATTGAAGTTCCTCCCAAGACATTAACGGGATCAATGACGTCAACGTAATCTCTTCATTCATAAATAGGATGATTTATAGCCAATTCTTTTTAGTGAGGCAGATTTTCACCAACTCGCAGGGACGCCGTTTTAGCTCGGAAAAGTTTCCTAACAGCTGAAAGGTTAGAGAAGATCATTCTAACCAATCAGATAGCGGGAAACTTTTTTTCCGAGCTAAAAGGGCACTGCTGCGAGTCTGTGCAACTGCGCCTCATTAAAAAAATTTGAGTATAGTACTTTAGTGGTATCCTGACTTGGGCTTGAATGTAATGGCTGGGCCGGTCTTGTGGGGATACTGGGCTTCGCCCTTATAGCTCACTTCGGCTACAAAGCCCTTGTAGTGGTCGGCTTCGTAGTTTACCTGTAATGTAAATTAGTTATTATAATAAAGAAATGGAAAAAATTAGATATATGTGTATATATATAAATGTATGTATGTTTGTATGTATATATATGTGTATATATATATATATATATATATATATATATATATATACATACATACATACATACATACATTTATATATATATATATATATATATATATATAAATGTATGTATGTATATATTTATACATATATATATATATATATATATATATATATATATATGTATGTATGTATGTATGTATGTATATATATATATATGAATTAGTTATTGTTATCATAAAAAGAAAAAGTAGATATATATTTTTTCTTCAAAACTTTTGAATTCCAATGAGGCATTAGAAAATAGAAAAAAAAACTATGAAGTATATTAAAATGTTATTATATTTGAAAAAGGAAACTGTATACGTATATATGAATTAGTTATTATTATCATTAAAAATTAAAAAGTAGATGTAATTTTTTTTCAAATATTTTAAATTCCAATGAGGGATTCGAAAACAAAAATTAAAATATTATACCGGGTATGTTCATCATTAAAAAAGAGGAAAACAAAATGTTGCAGAGGTTTTGTAGTATTATCATTAAGAAAAAAGTAAAAATAAAAGATTTATATTTTTTCTTCAAAACTTTAATCCATGAGGGTTCGAAAAATAATGGTAATATATTTTCAGTGTTATTATGAAAAAAAAGAATATCAAAATAGATTTAGATGTACTTTTCTTCAAAACCTTTAAAGGGATCGGAAAATAACGAAAATACGTTTTAGTGTTGAGAAAATCAAATGAAATTATAGATTTAGATATACTTTTGTTCAAAATATTTAATCCCTTGAGGTATTGGAAAAAAAAAAATTCAGTGTTACCATAAAGAAGAAGAAAAAAGAAAAATCGATTTATATAATGTTTCCCACAAAAAACTTTAATCCCATAAGGGATATGAAAGGATTAAAACATGGAAAAAAGCAAAGTACAATATGTTTACATGTATATGGTTTTGGGGAAAGATATCTTGTGTTCTTATGGTTTATAAATTGTTTTCCTAAAAAACTTTAATCCCATAACGGATATGAAAGTATAAAAACATGGAGGAAAAAGCAAAATACAATATGTTTACATGTATACGCTTTGAGGAAAGATATCTTGTGTTCTTACTATTTATATATTATTTTTTCCAATAAATGTAATCCAATAATGGATATGAAAGTATAAAAACGGAAAAAACTCAAAATAAATTTATTGATTTATATATTGTTTTCCACAAAAACTTTAATCCAATAACGGATATGTAAGTACGGTATAAAAACATGTAAAAAAGCAAAGTACAATATGTTTACATGTATATGCGTAAAAATTTAAAATACGATGTTTACATGCATACGCTTTGAGGAAAGATGTAATGTACTTACCGTCTGTTTACGCCCATCGGGAAGTTGTACAGTGTAAGAACCTTGTACACTCTTGCCATCAGAGTACTCGTTTTGTCCGAAATCTGTCCCTGCATAGTCGTCCTTGACACCGTAATTGAAGTTGTAGGGTTTGGGTTCCTAAATAGAAAGTTATTTATAGTATAAATATTTTTTTTAATGTTTTAATCACTGCTGTTCATATTGAAGATTAATACTTGTTAATGCTTTAGTTATATTTCAAAGGAGCTATTATTATTATTATTAATATTATTATTGTTGTTGTTGTTGTTGGTATTATTATTATCATTATTATCATTATTATTATTGTTATTATTATTAATATTACTATTATGATTAATATTAATAATAATAGTAATTAATATTATTATTAAATTTATTATTATTATTATTATTATTATTATTATTTTTATCATCATCATCATCTACAAGAATATAGAATACCAGAAATTTCACAGACAAGCTAAACACGAAATAAAGGATCATACATATAAATATAAGATAAAATGCTTGACAAGAGATAATGATTATGTATAGCAGCCTGTAATTTTTCTTTTTTTTTTTTTTTCAACCTCACCTCCTTATAAGTTGGTTCTGGTTGATATCCATTTGCTGGGCCGGCTGTTACCACGCCGCAGAGGAAGGAACAGACTATCAAAAGCTGTCAAGAAACATAAATCAGAATGATTAATAAATTAATGATTATGAGGATGATTGATTATATATAAATGAATTACTGAGTTAGAATTATGGAGGAATTATTTGGTCGTGAGTATATCAAATATATTTAAATCATAATCATCTTGGAAGCGAAGTTTTTTTTTTTTTAAATATATCTAATGATTGTATGTAATTTTGTAGTAGCTCATAATGGATAAAAAAGCTTTTTCTTTTTATGGATACTGAGAGAAGTTTAAATTATTGTGAGATGTGTCGGTAAAATAATTTGTTGACTGTGTTAACTGAGGTATAAAATAAAAAAATGGTGATATATAAGTATTTCAAATAAAGTTTTTAAACTTTTTTACAAACACACACACACATATACATATACCGGTATATTATACAGTAATGTACATATATACTATACATGATCTATATTATATACCGCATATATATATATGTGTGTGTGTATATATATATATATATATATATATGTATATATATATATATATATATATATATATATATATATATATATATATATATATATATATATATACAGTATATATAGGCTATATATATATATATATATATATATATATATATATATATATATATACAGTATATATATATATATAGGCTATATATATATATATATATATATATATATATATATGTATATATATATATGCGATATATAATATGCACATTACTATATATACCGGTATATGTATATACAGTATGTGTGTTTGTAATAAAAATTTAATAATGATATTTGACACATATATCGATTAATAAAATATGAAAATCAAAATTACATTAATTTCTTCGATTTTCTAACTTGCTCCTTTACAAGCAAAAACATTTTTTCCTTCACTGTTATCACCTTATACATGGCGTAAAATTCTCCGAGATGAGAGTCGCTGACTGCAGCTCTGGATGCTGTGAGAGAGATATGGAGAGAGAATCTGATGTCTGGTGCCTTATCTGCAGTGGTTTTTATACCTCAGTGGTGGCAATACATTCTTCATTGGATGACCTTGTCTGAGCGGAGCTGAATCACCCGTTCATTTCCCTCTTCCGTTAGTCACGGTGGAGTCAGTGGTGGTCTCTGAATTAGGCAAATAGCCACCTTTCCAATTCGCATTTCTTGTTACTGTTCTTGGAATATTTTATTTTCATTGTTTATTACTTGTAGTTTTTTATTTGTTTCCTTTCCTCATTGGCCTGTTTTTCCCTGTTGGAACCCCTGCAAATTCATATTCCATTTCGCATTTTTTGTTAGTGTTCTTGGGATATTTTATTTTGATTGTTTTATTACTTCTCTTGTAGGTATTTTGTTTTTGTTTTGTTTCCTTTCTTCATTGGGCTGTTTGTC
>NC_090738.1:125212906-125217906 GCF_036898095.1 Palaemon carinicauda | reverse complement strand
GTAGTAATAAATTTATAGTCAAGTAGTCGGTTATTATTATTATTATTTATTATTATTATTATAATTTTTTTTATGATTATTATTGTTATTATTATTAATATTATTATTATTATTTTTATTATTTTATATTATTATCATTATTATTATTATTATTATTATTATTATTATTATTATTATTATTATTATTATTATTATTATTATGAGCTAAGCTACAACCCTAGTTGGAAAAGCAGGATGCCATAAGCCCAAGGGCTCCAATAGGGAGAAATAGCCCAGTAAGGAATGGAAACGAGGAAATAAATAAACTACAAGAAAAGTAATGAACAATTAAAATAGAATATTTCAAGAACAATAACCACATTAAAATAATTTTTTTCATATATAAACTAGAAAAATCTTCAAAAAAAAAAACAAGGGAAAGATAAATAAACTAGACTAGTGTTGAAATGCAGTCGGTAAGAGTGTTAATCATATTTGTTTTTCGTCATCTTCAATTATTTTCACCGTATTTTTAAGGTTTCTGAATTATGATTCCCTGCTGCTTTTATGGTGTTAAGGTATTGGTATTAATTAGAGTTTTTATTATTATATGTTTTATATCATACGTAAATTTGTGTAATGTCAGTGCGAGTGAGTACACGCAGACTGCCAAAGGTCATACACAGCCTTTATTTTGAATTATCAGAAAAAAAGGTAAAATTATATGTGTGTATGTATAGTATATTAAATGTATATAAATGTTAGTACCGTATGTATGTACAGTCTCTCTCTCTCTCTCTCTCTCTCTCTCTCTCTCTCTCTCCCTCTCTCTCTCTCTCTCTCTCTCTCTCTCTCTGTATATATATATATATATATATATATATATATATATATATATATATATATATATATATATATATATATATATATATATATATATATGAGAGAGAGAGAGAGAGAGAGAGAGAGAGAGAGAGAGAGAGAGAGAGAGGAGAGAGAGAGAGAGAGAGAGAGAGAGAGAGCATACATATATAAATAGACACAAAGATATTCTGAACATACATATACACGAGTGTACATATGCGCATCATAGTAGCCTGTATACAATTACATGTAATACAAAGAAACAAATTGTGTTTAATACGAACATACCAAAGCTACATAAATGGTTGCATGGCCCTTAATACAAAGGTTTTTTCTGCTTTTATGACGGCGTAATTGAAAAAGAAAACGACGTAATTGAAAAAGAAAACGCGCGTATTCCAAGAAAATCTCTTTTAGAAGCATTCTCAAGAGGGAAATTAAAGGCCTTAACGCCCGCGTTGGCCATTTTCTAAGATCTAATGGGTGTGATTTGCGCCAGTCCACGACCTCTTGAGGTCATGTAGCCTCGATAGTATTTGGGCGAGATGTTAGTTTTTACATCTCGGTGGCGTATGCGCTGAGGAATTAAAAAAAAAAAAAAAACTTTTCTTATTCGGGTTTCATTGGAGCGTAAGAGAACGTTTTTTTCTATGGTAAGAGAACGTTTTTACGATGGTGAGAGAACGTTTCTGCGATAGTGAGAGAACGTTTTTTTTAAGGTAAGAGACTGTTTTTACGATGGTGGGAGAACGTTTCTACAATGGTGGGAGAACGTTTTTACGATGGTGAGAGAACCTATTTATTAGTGTAAGAGAACGTTTTTGCGATGGTAAGAGAACGCTTTAACGAAGGTAAGAAACGTTTTCACGATAGTAAGAGAGCGTTTTTACGATGGTAAGAGAACGTTTTTACGATAGTAAGAGAACGTTTATACGTGGGTGAGAGAACGTTTATACGATGGTAAGAGAACGTTTATACGTGGGTGAGAGAACGTTTATACGATGGTAAGAGAACGTTTATACGTGGGTGAGAGAACGTTTATACGATGGTGGGAGAACGTTTTTACGATGGTAAGAGAATGTTTTTACGAAGGTGAGAAAACTTTTTTACGATAGTAAGAGAACGTTTTTACGATGGTAAGAGAGTGTTTTTACGAGGGTAAGAGAACGTTTTTACGATGGTGGGAGAACGTTTTTACGTAAGAGAACGTCTTTACGATGGTGAGAGAACCTTTTTACTAATGTAAGAGAACGTTTTAACGATGGTAAGAGAACGTTTTAACGATGGTAAGAGAACATTTTACTATGGTAACAGAACGTTTCACGATGGTGAGAGAACGTTTATACATAATGGGAGAACGTAATTTCTTTTATCTTCCTAGAACCACAGTCTTGTCTGTTGCATGTTTAGGGCTTGGAGACAAATTTTAGTTTTTATAAACCATAGCACTAAAATTTGTGTTGGAATGTTTGAGTATGAATAGAACTTTAATTCAGTTGTTAGTTTGTTAACGTTGACATATATATATATATATATATATATATATATATATATATGTGTGTGTATATATATATATATATATATATATATATATATATATATATATATATAATATATATATTTATATATGCACATATATTTATATACTGTATATATGGATTTAACTGAATATGTGATTTTTTCAAAGTATACTTTACATATTCGGGTCATTCTAGATATTGATATCAAACATACTATGTATATATATATATATATATATATATATATATATATGTGTGTGTGTTTGTGTGTGTGCGTGCGTGCGTGTGTGTGTGCATTATTCAAAGGCACATATACCGTATACAACTTTATACACTATATACATATATGTTATATATATTTGCCTATTTATATCAATAATGATTGTTCGTATTTCATTTATACATTGTCTTCGAGATATTTCCCATCCTTGATGCATGATATATTTAGGGTGCAATCTAGATTAATGAGGTCGAACATTTTCCTTACGGTAAGTAATTAGTGGTTATTGCTTGCTGTTAAATATGTAATATTATCCTCTCAAGGGGCAGAGTTTATCATCAATCTCTTATCCTGTGTCCTTGTTATGTTCCTTTTTAACAAAGAAGGAATTTTTGCAATTTAAATAAAAAGCAAATTAGGAAAATATAACTTTTTAGCTAAGGAATAAATTTTGCTTTTTAAATTGAAAGCAAATTGGGAAGAGATAGTTTTTTAGCAAAGGAATAGATTATGCATTTTAAACCGAGAGCAAATTTGGAAAATATAAGTTTTTGATAAAAGAATAAATTTTGCTTTTTAAACCGAAAGCAAATCTGAGAAATGTAAGTTTTTGATAAAACAATAAATTTTGCATTTTAAACCGAAAGCAAATTTGGAAAATATAAGTTTAAAAAAAAAAAGGATTAAATTTTGCTTTCTAAACCTAAAGCGAATTTGGAAATATAATTGTTTAACAAAGGAATAAATTTTGAATTTTAAACCGAAAGCAAATTTGGAAGATGTAAGTTTTTGATAAAGGAATAAATTTTGCAATTTAAACCGAAAGCAAATTTGGAAAATATTAGTTTTTTTTTTTTTAAGGAACAAATATTGCGTTTTAAACCGAAAGCAAATTTTGAAAATATAAGTTTTTGATGGAGGAATAAATCTTGCATTGTAAACCGAAAGCAAATTTGGAAAATCTAAGTTTTTGATAAAGGAATAAATTTTGCATTTTAAACCAAAAGCAAATTTGGAAAATAATTTTTTGATAAAGGAATGAATTTTGCATTCTAAACCGAAAGCAAATTTGGAAAATATAAGTTTTTGATAAATAAATCTTACATTATATACCGAAAGCAAATTTGGAAAATGTATAGCATTGGAAATTTACAGTATGCGTTTAAAGTTTTTTATAAAGAAATAAATTTTGCATTCTAAACCAAAAGCAAATTTGGAAAATGTAAGTTTTTGATAAAGGAATAAATTTTTCATTTTAAACCGAGAGGAAATCTGGAAACTATAAGCTTTTGGTAAAGGAATAAATCTTGCATTATAAACCGAAAGCAAATTTGGAAAATATAAAACAGTGAAAACTTATGGTTTTTTTTTTTTTTTTTTTTTTTGGCAGAATTCTGTCAACAAATTTTAGATTGTTGCATCGTCATTGTCTGGACTCTTTTATACATCCATCGCACAAAACAGGAAATATTGAGTTGAATGGGAAACCTTTCATTGATAAAGAAAAAAAGAACTTTTATTTTCATTTCAGTGTTTCACTCAACCAAATTCATCCTTTTGAAAAAAAGAAATGGAGTATTTTTCTGGTATTCCAATACTCCTTTTCTCCTTTTTTTGTTCTTTAGTATAAATTTAAAGCGGAATGTGGTCACCTCTGCTAACCCTTTGAGAGAGAAATATTCGAAAGAATAGGGAAATCCAAAGCATTGTCTGCATGAGCCAAAATGAATATTTTCAAGAATTTCGAATTGTTCACTTTTTTTTTTTTTTTTTTTTTGTCAAGATGATAGTTGCATTGACGACAGCTATCATAGCAATGATAATCTCTGCTCTCATTTTAATTGAGAGTATAGCCTGGCCATCCTTGGTCCTTGTTTGGGTGGAGAGGGGGCTTGGGTGCTGATCATATGTATATATGGTCAGTCTCCAGGGCATTGTCCTTCCCGATAGGGCAATGTCACTGTCCCTTGCCCCTGCCATTCTTGAGTGCCCTTTAAACCTAAACGAACATATGATAATGATGATGATGATGATAATGATAATGGTTTTTTCTGTTATCACCGTTGCATCATCCTCGACACAGATGCAAATGTATTCCATCCCTGCTGTTTATACGCCTGTTTGCAACTAAGCCTTTGCTGCTCCTGCAGCAGCAACATCAGCAGCAGCAGTAGCAACAGTAACAGCAGTAGCAGCAACGGCAGCAGCAGCAACAGCAACAGCAGCAGCAACAGCAGAAGCAGCAGCAGAAACAGCAGCAGTAGCAACAGCAGTAGCAGCAACGGCAGCAGCAGCAACAGCAGCAGCAGCAGCAACAGCAATAGCAGCAACAGCAACAGAAGAAGCAGCAGCAACAGCAACAGCAGAAACAGCAACAGCAGAAACAGCAACAGCAATAACAGCAGAAGCAGCAGCAA
>NC_090738.1:125207906-125210406 GCF_036898095.1 Palaemon carinicauda | reverse complement strand
ATATAAGCTCGTTGCATTCATCTCGCCTCTCTTTTATTACCCAACAGCCACCACGCACGACATACTATAGTCAATTCTTTTTAGTAAGGCAGATTTGCACAGACTCGCAGGGGTGCCCATTTAGCTCGGAAAAGTTTCCTGATCGCTGATTGGTTGGACAAGAATATTCTAACCAATCAGATAGCCGGAAACTTTTCCGAGTTAAAAGGGCACCGCTGCGAGTCCGTGCAAATGTGCCTCATTAAAAAAAATTGAGTATAGATATATTGCTTTCTCAGGAAACAGTCCAAGACGGTTCCCACTCGTGGGATCGATTGTTAGACTGTTGCTCATGAGGCAAAGATTTAATCTCGTCTGGAGGTAATCTTATAGAAATACTCTTTTACTGTCATGACCAATTAATAGTTTTTTATAATGTTCCTTTCCTCACTTGGCTAAATTTCTTTGTTGGAGCCCTTGGGCTTATAGCCTCCTGCTTTTCCAAATAGGATTGTAGCTTAGCTAGTAATAATAATAATGATAATAATAGTGATGATGATAATAGTAATAAGAATAATAATTGAATAAAATAAAATTTTCATTGAAAGAATAAAAAAAAAACTAGGTATGGAATTACGTCCTTATAGAATATTGTATAATTTCTATATCGGAATTTTTAGAATTTTCTTTTTATACAATTTCCTTTCTCATTAGGTTTTAAAAACCTCCCCAAATGATGAAGCAACCATATCCCATTTTCAATCATCCCCTCTACATATATTTACTTCACCTGCGTTATTAATGAAATAATCAGTCGGGGCGAATTTCATTATGAAGCAAACGGTCTAATGAAGATATAAAGCGGCAGTAAATAAAGCGAAATAATCCGCTCTATTGATAAAGCACAGATCCCTATTAAATAAAGCGTGTTAATGATTCATTGATCGGACGAGAACAAACAAAGGATTGGTAATATCCTCTCTCTCTCTCTCTCTCTCTCTCTCTCTCTCCTCTCTCTCCTCTCTCTCTCTCTCTCTCTCTCTCTCCTCTCTCTCTCTCTCTTTTTTTTTTTTTTTGGTCGCCAGACTGGGGTTCGAGTCCCGCTCATACTCGTTAGTTCCTTTGGTTGCTACAATCTCACCATACTTGTGAGCTAAGATGGGAATTTGCTGTCCACATCCATCTTTATTAAGCGAGAATATATTTTCTGTGGTCGCCGATGTGGTAACGTCCCTGACAGGTGGTCGCCAGACTGGTGTTCCAGTCCCGCTCATACTCGTTAGTTCCTTTGGTCGCTGCAATCTCACCATCCTTGTGAGCCAAGGAGATGAGAATTTGCTGTCCACGTCCGTCTTTATTACGTGAGAATAATTTTGCTCTGGTGGCCGATGTGGTAACATCCTTGACAGGTGGTCGTCAGATTGGGGTTCGAGTCCCGCTCATACTTGTTAGTTCCTTTGGTCGCTGCAATCTTACTATCCTTGTGAGCTAAGGATGAAGGGTTTGGGGGATCCTATAGATCTACCTGTTGAGTCACTGGCAGCCATTGCCTGGCCCTCCTTGGTCCTAGCTTGGGTGGAGAGGAGGCTTGGGCGTTGATCATATATTGTATATAGTCAGTCTCTAGGGCGTTGTCCTGCTTGATAGGGCAATGTCACTGTCCTTGCCTTTGCCATTCATGCGGTCTTTAACCTTTGGAAGGAAGACACTTTTTTTTTTTGAGGTACACGGCATATGTCTTGTAGTTCTTTATATTCCGTGCTTGGTATTTCCCCCTTCCCTACCCCTAACCGCTACTCCCTTAATTACCCCCCCCCCCCCTACCCCCGTCCTCCCTACACCCCCCCTACTCCTGTTTGTGTTATATTTATGTAAAGTTGATGGGTTCATCTTCAACCGCTGGTGCAATTTTTGTAACACGCAAAACCGCTAAAAATATTGGAATTAGATTTAAAATATTTAGTTAACTCTTCAGTTTTATTTATAAGTACGCTGGAGGTTGGCTTTTTATATATTCCTTTATTGTTGCATTTTATATTTGAAAACTTTAGGTAAACATTTTGGAATTTGAAAACTTTAGATAAACATTTGGAATTAGATTAGAGAATTCTTTCGAATTTAATTTCATCTTTAGTTTTATAAATACATTGGAGATCACGTTTGGTTATATATTCCTTTAATTTTGCATTTCATATTTGAAAACTATTTTTTTCATAAAAGATTTTAATGTATTATGAATGAATGAATTTTATTCAAAATTTCAGTATTTTTTGTAGTTTTTGTCCCAAAAAATTTTTTTCTTAACAATTTCAGTATTTTTGTAATTTTTGTCCTTAAAAAAAAAAACATTTTCTTAATAATTTCAGTATTTTTGTAATTGTTGTCCTAAAAAAACCATTTTTCTTAATAATCTCAGAATTTTTGTAATTTTTGTCTAAAAAAAAACATTTTCTTAAAAATTTCAGTATTTTTGTAATCTTGTCACTTTTGTCTAAAACAAGCATTTTTTTCATGCATGCAA
>NC_090738.1:125190805-125195805 GCF_036898095.1 Palaemon carinicauda | reverse complement strand
CACACACACACACATTAGTTGTGTGTATACAAGTGTGTTACTCTGCATGTGACAGAGAGATGTCTAATAAATGATTAAAATTCATGAAAAGTAATAGTTGCCAAAACTTACCCCCTTGTCTCTGTAAATAGCGGAATTCAGGTTTTGGAACCAGCTCCCTCAAAAAAAAAAGAAAAAAGAAAAAAATGAAAAAAAAAAGTAGATGATAATGTGAATACAAGAATACAAAGTCCTGCAGTAGGCCTACTCATTTTACCCTGCTTAAGGCTCCATACACCTCGGACACAAGTCACACAACCTCATCGTAATCAGTTATAGATCATTCTAATATCTAATTCCTCTTTCTCTTGTATTGTTAAAGTTTTTATATAGCAAATATTGATTTTAACGTTACTGTTCTTAAAATATTCTATTTTTCCTTGTTTCCTTTCCTCACAGGGCTATTTTCCCTGTTGGGGCCCCTGGGCTTATAGCATCCTGCTTTTCCAACTAGGGTTGTAGCTTAGCAAGTGATGATAATAATAATAATAATAATAATAATAATAATAGTAATACACTGACGTATGCAGCATGACAAAATAATGTTTATTTATATTGTTGGGTAATCATCACACTTGGAAAATATTCCTGTTCCGTTGCAAATAAAAAACACCTTTTTTGCCGAGACTTAAATCCTCGTTCGCTGCTCTTGCCTGCTGGTTAGAAAGGAAGACACGAAAGGTCAAAGTTCAACTAGACAGCGTTTCCTGGAAGGATAGCAAAGCGTTAATAGATCCTTTTTATGCGTAATATGACCAGTATCCGTATACGCTGCTTTTTTTTAGAACTAGATTCGATGTTGATTAAGCCGTGTGAAAATATCATACAAATATTTTAATTTTCTATATTTTTCGAGAAATTAAAGCATGCAATTTTTCATTTAAAATTAAATTTCATATCGAACTTATCATTATGATCTTTATTTGTTACGTATGAAAGATGGTAATAAGGTAGATATTTTTATTTATTTATTTTTCATTTTTTTATTTCATTTTTTTTATTCATTTTATTTTTATTAAAGAAGACCTCACCACTCGGAACTACTTCAAGTGAGATGGCAAGGATTGCACCCAAGTACCAATTAAAGTGAAGAGCTCTTTTCACACTTAACTATCCTCTCTCTCTCTCTCTCTCTCTCTCTCTCTCTCTCTCTCTCTCTCTCTCTCTCTCTCTCTCTCTTAGAATATAGCCGTCTGTTTCCAAGCTGTCGCGATACAAGCCGCAAAACGCAAGTTAGTCAGAACTTTGATAGCTTTTCTCATTTCTAATTGTTAAAAATCTTGCCCAGCTGGCCTAAAGGAACACTATTGCTATCTTCTCTCTCTATCTCTCTCTCTCTCTCTCTCTCTCTCTCTCCTCTCTCTCTCTCTCTCTCTCTCTCTCTCTCTCTCTCTAATAATTTTGTAATCGGTATTCGCTGCCCAACTTGTCTCAATCACTTTTTATTGGTCTGATATAATGATTAATCTTACGACTTGCTCACGTAATTATAGTTTAAATTGATAGCAATTTTAATTATTTCCCTTTAAAGGATTTTACGCTGTGAAATTAATTCCGTTATCTTTGAAGCTTCTTTTAGATCTTCCTTAGCAAGATATTACTTATATAAGTTCCCTTCGATAGCAAGTTATTACTTTTATAAGTTCCCTTCGATAGCGAGTTATTACTTATATAAGTTCCTTAGATACCAAGTTATTAATTTTATAAGTTGTCTTAGATAGGAAGTTATTATTTTTATAAGTTCCCTTAGATAGCAAGTTATTACTTTTATAAGTTCCCTTAGATAGCAAGTTATTACTTATATAAGTTCCCTTACATAACAAGGTATTACTTTTATGAGTTCCCTTAGATAGCAAGTTATTGCTTATATAAGTTCCCTTACATAACAAGGTATTACTTTTATGAGTTCCCTTAGATAGCAAGTTATTATTTTTATAAGTTCTCTTAGATAGAAAATTATTACTTTTATCAGTTCCCTTAGATAGCAAGTTATTACTTTTATAAGTTCCTTAGATACTAATTTATTACTTATATAAGTTCTCTTAGATAGCAAGTTATTACTTATATAAGTTCCCTTAGATAGCAAGTTATTACTTTTATAAGTTCTCTTTGATAGCGAGTTATTACTTATTTAAGTATTCTTGCTCTGCACCAATATGTTTCAATGAGACGCTTTCCATCACGGTATTTTGAGTGCGCGATTTTAATTACATTGGGATAGGAGTTATGTGATCTCATCGTTTCATTACGGAGTTCGAAGGAGGTTATGTTTTACCGCCTGTTTGTATGTTTTTTGGTTGGTTTATTTGTGTGTGCGTGTGTTTGTTGGTTGGTTGGTTTGTGTGTGCGTGTGTTTGTTTGTGTGCTTGTGTTGGTTTGTTTGTTTGTGTGTGTGTGCGTGTGTTTGTTTGTGTGCGTGTGTTGGTTTGTTTGTTTGTTTGTGTGTGTGCGTGTGTGGTTTGTTTGTTTGTGTGTGTTGGTTTGTTTGTTTGTGTGTGTGTGCGTGTGTTGGTTTGTTTGTTTGTTTGTGTGTGCGTGTGTTGGATTGTTTGTTTGTTTGTGTGCGTGTGTTTTTGTTTTTTTGTTTTTGAACAGCCTCCTGGCCACAATTTTACTCAAAAAGTAATGAAACTTGCAGGGATTAAGTGTTACTTAAAAAGTTGGAAATGAATAAATTTTGGATTGTCAAGGTCAAAGGTCAAGGTCACGGTCAAGCAAAATGTCCAATTCACGTAATCAGCCATAAATCATGACATCGTTATCACAGACACTTCGAACTTGGTTCATATTCGAGTGTATGAAAATCCACGCCAATTAATACATGTTAAGGTCAAGGTCAAGGGCGAGAAATAAGCTTCCGCGGCGGAGGTCTGCGCTCAAGTGAGTGCCACTCTAGTTTTTGTACTGTCGCTACTTCAGTAGAACCCCGCTTGACAGTATTGTAACACCCGCCATACCATCAGATCCCACATGTACTCTGACAATCCTTATGTTGATGTGTTCTGATAGCATCCTTCCTCTCATTCCGGGCATGGAAATGTTCAAGTTACTTTTTATGGTGACAAAAAATAATCTTGTCTGTGAGAGTGAAAAATGTAATTTCCCTTGTCCATCTTTCCTTTGCCCTCGAAGGGGAAGGAACCGGCCTGTTCCTTGTTCCTTTTCATATGACTGGTCTTCTATTGAAAACAGTATTGTATCGTAAGGTTGTACTTTAAAAACTTTTTTTTTTTTTAAAGAACATTTGAAGGAACTTCAATTCTTTTGCAGTGCACCTTTGAAGACTTATTTTTTGTAAAACAAGAATCTTTTAAACTTGGTTTTGGGAATTTTCATTCAACAGTAGGATTGCGCAGTGTCTAATATTCTTACTTATGTGGTAACGCCCCTGACTGGGGTTCGAGTCCCGCTCAAACTTATTACTTCTTTGGTCGCTGCAACCTCACCATCCTTGTGAGCTAAGGATGAGCGGTTTGGGGAAGCCTATAGGTCTCTGCTGAGTCATCAGCATCCATTGCCTAGCCCTCCCTGGTCCTAGCTTGGGTGGAGAGAGGGCTTGGGCGCTGATCATATGTAAATATGGTCAGTCTCTAGGGCATTGTACTGCTTGCTAGGGCAATGTCATTGTCCCTTGCCTCTGCCATTTATAAGCGGCCTTTAAACCTTTAAAACCCTATTGGCTTATATTGCATTACACTGTTAAAAATTTACATTAAAAAAACGGTTGAAATCCTGGAATAAGTGTTGCCAGGCATTTACCCTTTAGTAAACGGATATATTGATGTAAAGGAGTGATATTACGGTCACTAACCCGTAAAAGATTATAACAAAGTAGGGTAAAATTACGGTCCCCTGTATTTTACTGAAATACGGCTGAAATTACGATTCAAATTAGTTTTTTTTTATACAGTTTAATGTCAAATATTCTATCTTATTGACTTATATTGCATAACTTACTCCTTTTGCAATGTCATTGTATCCTACAACTAGCTCTTTTACTAACGAACTCCAAATTCAAATATTCAATAATTGCCATCAGAATATTGCATAGCAAGGAATTCAATTAATTTCAGAGGGGGGAAACCTATCACAAAACTTCAGGAAAAAAAATATTTCCTCGATAAAGAAAATGGACGAACATCGAGGAAAGCGAGACCCTTCAGTTGATGAAGTAGCGAAGTGAATAGATAATTTTTCGCAATAAAAGGCTCGTTGAGGTTGGACATCGACTTCGACTGGGGGGAAAACAGTTATACCTGATGATTTATTGCGTACGACAGACGGAATTTCTTATACCGCTTGGATGTGGATCTGTTCGGGAGGCAAGTGTGACTTTCTGTACTTCCTTATACCAAGAGAGATAATGGAAACATAAGAGACAGAATCCTGAAATAAAGATATCTTCAATAATCTATGCTTTGCTACTTGTGTATATAGGAGCAGTCCTTGATCTTCTGCATGTTCAAGATGTGCAGCATAAACAAAACAAAATATATCCTAAGTATGGTCACAAAGAGGCACAAGGGCCTGAACTTCTGAAAACCACATCCTATGATACATAGCAAAATATCTAAAAAGATCACAAAATTAGCGATGATTTATTGCATACGACAGACGGAATTTCTTATACCGCTTGGACGTGGATCTTTTCGGGAGGCAAGCAGGTGGAGGAGAGAACATTTTATCAATTGGAACATCTGTCATCTGTCATCTGTTGGATGATTTCTCTGCTAGGAAAGAGTTATCGTGTGGTTTTCTATCTGTTAGAAATTGAAAACTTAGGTATTGAAAAGTTATTGGTCTATTTTTTTTCCGCTTGTTGCTTTCGTCATGGTGTTTTATAGTTAGTTGTCACAGTACTTTCTTACTTATATATCAGTTTTCGTATATAGATTTTTAAGTCTGAATATTTGACTAAAAAGTATGTTTTAGATTACATTATTTTAGTCATAATTCCAATG
>NC_090738.1:125183305-125185805 GCF_036898095.1 Palaemon carinicauda | reverse complement strand
TCTCTCTCTCAATTATTTATGCTGCTACCGTTGATGACAATGCTTTGCTTAAGAAACTGTACTCTCTCTCTCCCTCTCTCTCTCTCTCATCCTCTCTCTCTCTCTCTCTCTCTCTCTCTCTCTCTCTCTCTCTCAGTTATGCTGCTACTTTTGATGACAAAGCTTTGCTTAAGAAATTGTACTCTCTCTCTCTCTCTCTCCTCTCTCTCCCTCTCTCTCTCCCTCTCTCTCTCCCTCTCTCTCTCTCTCCTCTCTGGGCTTCACTTAGCCTATGTTTTTAATATTCTTTCATTAATTAGTTTGTGTTGCCTTTCCATTTGGCTTACGATTTTATGAATGTATTCCTGTTCAGGATTTTTGATGTTTATTTATTAAAACAATCACACATTAAGTTAATTATTTCTTCGAAATTCATCATGCGCCTTTTCCCTTTTGTATGAGTGGGGATGCCCCTCCGATTGTTATTTTTATTTTGAAAATATTTAGGGGTGAGGTACCTATTTTCACACTTGTGGAATTTTGGGTGATAGTGCTGGGGTTATCCAGGGGCATTTGAAACGCAAGATAATTGCCTTACCACCCAGATATTGCATACAATATTTTGTTTCAATTTTTTAGGCTGGCTGTAATTGAACCTTAGCTGTATATTTAAATATGGCGTTTATCATAATTGTTGTTGTTGTTATTATTATTATTATTATTATTATTATTATTATTATTATTATTATTATGTTAATATTATTATTGATGTTAATATTATTATTAATATTAATAATATTATTATATTATTATTGTTACTACTACTACTACTACTACTACTACTACTACTACTACTACTACTACTACTACTACTACTACTACTACTAGCTAAGCTACAACCCTAGTTAGAAAAGCAGGATGCCATAAGGTCTCCAACAAGGAAAAATAACAAAATGAGGAAAGGAAACAAGGAAATAAATAAACTACAAAGAGAAGTAATAAACAATCAAAATAAAATATTCTAAGAACATCGTTATTTCGCTGCAATTCCACGTCAGGGTAAAAGACACATGAAATCCGTCCAAAGGAGACGCAGCATCCCTTAATTGTTTCAAATCTCAGGAGATTTCATCTGCATAAAAGCTGAAGGATACTTTGTGGGGATGCTAAATGCTTGTCCTGTGGAGTTTCTGGAGGATTTTAGAGGGGGGGGGTCTTGTCCTTTTTATAAATATAAATATTGTATACATTATTTTGTTTTGATTTATTTATGCTGACTGTGATTGAACCATCTTAGCTGTATATTTAAGTATGGCGTTTATTATTATTATTATTATTATTATTATTATTATTATTATTATTATTATTTATTGTTATTATTATTATTATTATTATTATTATTATTATTATTCTTTAATATTATTGTTATTATTATATTTTATTATTATTATTATTATTATTATTATTATTATTATTATTATTATTATTATTATTATTATTATTATTATTATTATTATTATTATTTAAGCTACAACTCTAGTTGGAAACGCAGGATGCGATAAGCAACAAGGGCTCCAGGAGGACAGCGTTCTTAGTTAATTTCATCTTTCTTAGCATTTGTATTTTTCTCTCTTATTTTTTTGGATCATTCTATGTGAATATGCATTGCATTTGCTTATAGTTCTCATTATTGTCTCTTTTTCAAGTCCAGTTTTTTATTCTTTTAATTCTGTGTGGTGTGTTTGTTGTAGAAATCTTATGTACAATGAGTTAGTTCATCCGAGTAACAGTAATACATGTATGAAGGTAATGGCCTAAGTGTTACTTTTATTTAGTGGGCAATGTCTTGATTTTGATTATATATAAATGTATGTATGTATATGTATGTATGTATATATATATATATATATATATATATATATATATATATATATATATATATATATATATATATATATTTATATATATATATGTATGTATGTATAAATAAAACTATATACATATATATATATACATGCATACATATATATATATATATATATATATATATATATATATATATATATATATATATATATATATATATACATACCACACACAAGGAACAAGATTCAGGCTTTTACTCTTAAAACGAATGGAATTCAGCGTTTGCCATGATTTTTTTTCATGTCAGAATTTCATAAAAGTTATTCAGATTTGAAAAAGAATTGTTTTTGGATTGAGTCGTAACCGGGTTTGCAAATCCTTTGTTTTACTAAGTTTATATATTTTTTGAGGTTGTAGAAAATGATAGAAACACAAAAAACATTTATTTTTAACAAGTAAAAGATTGTTTTTTTATTTCTTTGGTAAATAGGTATTTTGTCAGTACATGCATATACATGTACACATCCGTTCATCCATTTAATATTTATGTTTATATTTCTGTTCTTATGTAGATATAAGTATTCTTTATGTTACCAACCGAAAGACATACATCGTCCTAATATTTTCATCAATGGTTTATTAATTTTCTATCTTT
>NC_090738.1:125153552-125160305 GCF_036898095.1 Palaemon carinicauda | reverse complement strand
TCCTCTCTCTCTCTCTCTCTCTCTCTCATTCTGCTACTTTTGATGGCAAAGCTTTGCTTAAGAAATTGTACTCTCTCTCTCTCTCTCTCTCTCTCTCTCTCTCAGTTATGCTGCTACTTTTGATGACAAAGCTTAGCTTAAGAAATTGTACTCTCTCTCTCTCTCTCTCTCTCTCTCTCTCTCTCTCTCTGTTATGCTGGTAATTTTGATGACAAAGCTTTGCTTAAGAAATTGTACTCTCTCTCTCTCTCTCATGCTGGTAATTTTGACGACAAAGCTTTGCTTAAGAAATTGTACTCTCTCTCTCTCTCTCTCTCTCTCTCTCTCTCTCATGCTGGTAATTTTGATGACAAAGCTTTGCTTAAGAAATTGTACTCAGTCTCTCTCTCTCTCTCTCTCTCTCTCTCTCTCTCTCTCTGGGCTTCACTTCTTTCATTAATTAGTTTGTGTTGCCTTTTCATTTGGCTTACGATTTTATGAATGTAATCCTGTCCATGATTCTAGTTATTTCATGTAATCCAACAATCACACATTAAGTTAATTATTTCTTCCAAATTCATCATGCGCTTTTTCCCTTTTGTATGAGTGGGGATGCCCCTCCGATTGTTATTTTGATTTTGAAAGAGGAAGTGTCTGACTACATATATATACAGTGTATATATGTATATATATATATATATATATATATAGATAGATAGATAGATAGATAGATAGATAGATAGATATTACGTCCCCCAATTCCCCTCCTTAGCTCATAAGGATGGATAGGTTGCTAAAAGAAATTATCGGATTTCAGTGGGACTCGATCTCCTGTCCAGCAGAGTGCCAGGCACGGTACGTTACCAATAGGCCACCACAACCTTAAATATGCAATTTTTAGGGCTGGAAGATGGGAGAGTCTTAAATATGCTGTTCATTTCCCGTAGACTATCTGCGTAACACAATAATTATATAAGGAATACTGCGTCTTTCTTTATCAACGTTTCTTATGAGACAATATAACAAACAATAAGATACAATGAGATTATGAAAAGAAACATTCACAAGTATCTACTCTAATTTGTTAGATTATTATTATTATTATTATTATTATTATTATTATTATTATTATTATTATTATTAGCTAAGCTATAAACCCGTTATTTGGTCAGTTATTTATTTCCTTATTTTCTTTCCTCACTGGGCTATTTTTCCCTATTGGAGCCCCTGGGCTTATAGCATCTTGCTTTTCCAATTAGTGTTGTAGCTTGGATAGTAATAATAATAATAATAATAAAAAGCAGGATGCTATAAGCCCAAGGGATCCATTAGGGAAAAATAACCAAGTTAGGAAAGGAAACAAGGGAATAAATAAACTACACTAAATAAATAATCAAAATAGAATATTTGAAGAACATCGTTATTTCGCTGCAATTCCACGTCAGGGTAAAAGACACCACGACAATCCGTCTAAAAGAGACGCAGCATTCCTTAATTGTTTCAAATCTCAGGAGATTTCATCTGCATAAAAGCTGAAGGATACTTTGTGGGGATGCTAAATGCTTGTCCTGTGGAGATTCTGGAGGATTTTTAGGGGGTGGGGGTGGAGTCTTGTCCTTTTTTATAAATATAAAAAAATTTTCATATTGCAATTGGATTTTTTTTTTTTTTTTTTTTGTATCTGCTAAATGTTTGTCTTTGCGGAGTTTCTGGATAACTTGGTGGAGGGGGGGGGGGACAAGTGTTGTCCTTTTTATAAATATAAATATATTTTCATATTGCAATTGATTTTTTTTTTGTATTGTGAAATTGGGGGGGGGGGGAAAGTCTTATCCATTTCATCCAATTCAAAAATTTATATTTTTTTTTTATTGTGAGATTGTGTCTGTGCATCACATTACTTGAGGCAATTATTTAAAATAGAGCATTATTGCTTTAGAGTTTTCTTTTGATATTTTACATAATTCTGGTTCAGTCATTTGAATAATTGCACGAGGATTCAGAAATAATTTTTTCCCCTTTATAAATAAAAGCTTTTTTTTCCCTATGTATACTCCTATTTACCCTTAACGAGCGTTGCATTACTGAAATCCAGCCTTATATCTTTTTATATTATTATTATTAGTAGTAGTAAGTAGTAGTAGTATTAGTATTAGTATTATCATTTAAGCTACAACTCTAGTTGGAAACGAAGGATACTATAAGCCCAAGGACTCCAGCAGGGACAGCGTTCTTAGTTAATTTCATCTTTCTTATTATTTATATTTTCCCCCTTTTTTTTTCTTTTTTTGGATCATTCTATGTCAATATGCATTGCATTTGCTTATAGTTCTCTTTTCAATTCCAGTTCTTTATTCTTTTAATTCCGTGTTCATGTGTGTGTGTTTGGTTGAAGAAATTTTATGTACAATGAGTTAGTTGATCCGTGACTCAGCAATATAAGTATGAATAAAGCAAATTAAACCAGTATAACTGGCTTATGTTTTTATATTTTCTAGAGCCACTTTTTGCTATGGGAAATGGCTTGATATTGAGTATATATATATATATATATATATATATATATATATATATATATATATATAATATATATATATATATATATATATATATATACATATATATATATATATATATATATATATATATATATATATATATAATATATATATATAGGATAAAGAGACATCGGAACATGGGTTTTTTTCACTTTATTACCAAAAGGTTCGTGAATACACTGTGTACAGCCGGTACTCTCAGGTGAGCACCTTGTCTAATGAACGCACAAAGGCTACTGACTACCCCTGGCAAGCAAGATGCAATCTTGCTGCAACAACATGCTGAATTGTTAGGTTTTGTGGAATTCTCATGATTATAGAGGTCATTTACCCTGACGTATAAAACATGTTTGCATACAAGGATTGACATATATATATATATATATATATATATATATATATATATATATATGTATATATATATATATATATATGTATATATATATATATATATATATATACATATATATATATATGTATTATATGTATATATACTATAACATATATATATATATATAATATATATATATATATATATATATATATATATATATATAATATATATATATATATATATAGAAGGAACAAGATTCAGGCTTTTACTCTTAAAACGAATGGAATTCAGCGTTTGGCCATGATTTTTTTTTTCATGTCAGAATTTCATAAAAGTTATTCAGATTTGAAAAAGAATTGTTTTTGGATTGAGTCGTAACCGGGTTTGCAATTCCTTGTTTTTACTAAGTTTATATATTTTTTGAGGTTGTAGAAAATGATAGAAACACAAAAACATTTATTTTTAACAAGTAAATGATTGTTTTTTATTTCTTTGGTAAATAGGCATTTTTTCAGTACATGCATATACATGTACACATCCGTTCAGACCATTTAATATTTTTATGTTTATATTCTGCTCTTATGTAGACGCAAGTATTCTTCATAAAAGAATAATAATACCCATTCCCTAATATCGCAAGAGGGTCTGCCCCTCTCTTTTATTCTTCTCCTGTACTTCTCTTTCTCCCTATTTCCTGAATCTTTCCCATCACGAGTACCTGCCTTTGAGCTCTAAACTGGATTGTATCCAGGGGTACTCTTCCTTTCCCCATATTCCCCACTTCCCTATTTTTATTATTATTATTATTATTATTATTATTATTATTATTATTATTATTATTATTATTATTCATGTTACCACTGGAAAGACATACATTGTCGTAATATTTTAATTTATGGTTTATAAATTATCTATCTTTATTCAATATCTCTATGTTGTAAGTTACTTGTTTTGACATTTATTTATATAGTAAATTTATTTCTAAACTTCATAAGAGTGAAATATTGCAATAAAAAGTTATGTTGGTTTGAAGGCAGATTTTACATATGGATGTATGACGTTTCCATAAATGATTAATAAACAAATGAAACAAATAATGGAACATGTTAGAGAAATGAGATTTAGTTTAAGCATTGTTATTGAAAAAAACTTTGGGTCTAGTATAAAATGGTTGACGTTTACTAATGGTAAGCTATTATTAATTGGTGATTGTGGAAAGAAGCTATAAAAACTGGTGACAGAAAGAGTTTGGTTGTTTTTGAGCATGCAGGTTGTGAGCATATATAAAAGCTTGGACTAGAGGGGGTACTTAGTAGAGCGCAGACCTCCGCTGCGATAGCTAATTTATCGACCTTTTGTGTATATGTATATACAGTATATATGTATATATATATATATAATATATATATATATATATATATGTGTGTGTGTGTGTGTGTGTGTGTGTGCGTGTGTATATATATATATATATATATATATATATATATATATATATATAATATTATATATATATATATATATATATATATAATATGTGTATATATATGTGTGTGTATATATAAATACATATATACAGTATATATATATATATATTATTTGTGTTGTGTGTGTGTGTGTGTGTGTGTATATATGTATGTATGTATGTTTTTTGCACATGTGTACATACAAAGAAATATGCATTTTATCTGATTTTGTTATGTAATCAAATATAAGTGAAATTCAAATATTGCAAAATTTTTCGATTCTTTATCGTTCAAAGCAACATTTTGTTCTTTTTTCTAATCTTTGACATAATACATATCTGCAACATGCTTGTAAATTAAAAGGCCTATTTCGACCTCTGAAAGCATCAATTTTTTTATCAAGCTCAACAAAAGCATTCAAACCAAATCTCAATACATTTCTGTAGCAATGCTTTTGAATCGTTATAAGGCCTAATTTAAACTTTTTAAAAAGCATCAATTTTTTTTTCATGCTCCTCAAAAGCATTCAAACTAAATCTCTTTGGAGTACAATAGGAATTCATTTTCAGGACAGCGAACCTTTTGAAGTTCGGGAATATACCATTCAAAATACCTCTATCTTTCATTTCTGTTCTATAGAATGAAGTCGGCTATATTTTCTGGAAAAAAAAAAAGTGAACATTGAAAGCCACTTAAATTTTCAGCGCCATTGGTTCCTGATGTATTTTATTTTTTTATTATTTGAGTGTGAGACTCAAGATTTACTGTGAAAGGAGAGGTTTTGGTTGAGAAAGGAAAATGAAATAGAGTTTAGAAATCTTATTTTCCGCATTATTGCCATTGATGAGAATTCGCCATGGTGTTGGGCTTTGTCATTAGAATTGTATGTTCAATGTCCGTAGGGTTTATTCAACTTTCTTACATTTTATCAGTCCGTTATAGATAAGAGAATCTGTTTTATTTTGTCTTTCGATATCTGTCTCTCATACCTGGCTTTGTCTGCCACGCTTACCTAGTAAATGAAACTTCTACATAGGTGAAGGTATTTTAGCTAATCTTGGTACAAATGTAGGCCATTATAGAGATTCAACCAACCCTTCCCAAAACCTCCTCCTTCGGTAATTTGTGAGAGTGTAGTTCTCGAGTGTATCTCTCGGGGTACCACTTCTTCCGAGGGCATGACTGCTACCTTTCCCCTCTGAGCGTGATAGGAAAGTGTATATATATATATATATATATATATATATATATATATATATATATATATACATATATATTTATACATGCATATATATATGTATATGTATATATATATATATATATATATATATATATATATATATATATATATATATATATAGCTTGACACTTGGTCTTTATTATATAGGGGAGATTTGCAGTCAAATTTCATAGTTCGGCGACACTTGCAGAGCATTAACTTCCTATTGTAGATAGTAAGTTAGAATCATCGACGTAATCTTGTTTGTGGATATTTGAATTTGACCGTACATAATAGAACTTCATTGGTTTGTCTGTCTGTCAACTCTTCTCGAATCATTTAAGCAAAAATTGGTGCAATGGATGATTCGTTACAGGTTCATGAAAGGTGATAGTTCACTTGCCTCTCTGTCCGTGTGTCTGTCACACTTTCTTGATCATTATAGGCACTCGTTTAAAGGTTTAAAGGTCGCTCATGAATGGCAGGGACAAGGGACAGTGACATGCCCTATCGAGCAGGACAAAGCCCTAGAGACTGACCATATATACTTATGATCAGCGCCTAAGCCCCTCGCCACCGAAGCTAGGACCAAGGAGGGCCAGGCAATGGCTGCTGATGACTTAGCAGATAGATCTATAGGCTCCCTCCCCCCCATCCTTAGCTCACAAAGATGGTGAGGTTGCAGCGACCAAGGAAACTAACGATTTTGAGCGGGACTCGAACCCCCGTCTGGCGTTCACCAGTCAGGGACGTTACCACATCGGCCAGTTGAAGGCATTGGTCACGTTTTACGAAGATACTTTGTCGTGTGTTGATGTGTATGAAGTGATTGTTTGCCTGTCCGATAGCTTATCTGAAGCAATTTGGTGTGTGATAACAATTAAGGCAGTCTGAATTATCATCATCATCATCTCCTCCTACGCATATTAACGCAAAGGGCCTCGGTTAGATTTCGCCAGTCGTCTCTATCTTGGGGTTTTAAATCAATACTTCTCCATTCATCATCTCCTACTTCACGCTTCATAGTCTTCAGCCATGTAGGTCTTGGTCTTCCAACTCTTATAGTGCCTTGTGGAGCCCAGTTGAAAGTTTGGTAAACTAATCTCTCCTGGGGAGTGCGAAGAGCATGCCCAAACCATCTCCTTAATCTCATCCACATATGGCACTCGAGTAATATCAAAAGTCTGAATTATGGCAGAA
>NC_090738.1:125133552-125148552 GCF_036898095.1 Palaemon carinicauda | reverse complement strand
TCATTTGTTATTTATTATTTATTATTTATTATTATTATTATTATTATTATTATTATTATTATTATTATTATTACTACAAGTTAAGCTACAACCCTAGTTGGAAAAGCAGGATGCTATAAGCCCAAGGGCTCCAATAGCGAAAAATAGTCCAGTTAGGAAAGGAATTTAGCTTTGTATCATGCAATTTCTTTTTGCAAATTAATTGGTTGCACGAATTTCCTTTTCCAAATGTTTTGATACATTGGTTAAGAGCAAATGTTTTTAGAGTAACATGTGACATTGTGCCATTTTTTCCTGTTTTTCTTATTGCTGTTGTTTTTATTATTAAAGATGCAACCATTATCTTATCAATTTGAATGTATGTAATTATCATTTCAATATTAAATAATTGATTACAGGAACTAATTTTATTAGTATTTTGTTAGAAGGCAGTGCTGTTATCTCATTAGCTTTTTTGAGTTATTTATCTTTTTTTTCCGTAATGGGCTTTTTTATATAATTAGATCCTTATGCTTGTAGGCTTCTGTTTTCCTGATTAGAGCAGTTTTTGGGCTTTTAAGTAGTAGTAGTAGTAGTAGTAGTAGTAGCAGTAATACTATTAGTAGTAGTAGTAGTAGTAGTAGTAGTAGTAGTTGACCAGCTCTGTAATAGTCAAGTTTGACTTATTGGGCTAGTTAATCTGCTCCCTTTTAATGAAGTAGTAGTAGTAGTAGCAGCAATAATACTATTAGTAGTAGTAGTAGTAGTAGTAGTAGTAGTTGGTCAGCGCTCCAAGAGTCAAGTTTGACTCATTGGGCTAGTTAATCTGCTCCTTTTTAATGAAATAGTTGTAGTAGTAGTAGTAGTAGTAGTAGCAGCCCATTCTCTCGTCTACATAGTTACCAAAATTATTACTTTATAGAAATAGACACTTATAAACCACTCAAAGGGACAGAGAATAGTAAGTAAAACACATTTTCGAATTGCAAGTATTTATTAAAAGGTTGAGAAATAAAAGCAACAGTTTTAACGGGAGATCAAAGCTTACGAAGTGTTTGCCGACAGCTCTTGGGTGTAGGATTTTTGACACCGGAAACAGCTAGAGGTTTAATAGCCACGGGGTGGGGGGGGGGGGTGGGGGGGGGCAATAGGTAGGATTTTTTTACGGCTTAGTTGAGAGGCTTAGAAGAAAGGCTTGACCTAGATTTCTTTTTATTTTTTTTTTATTTGTGCCTCGGTGTTGGTTTTTTTTATATATAGTGAATTTCCTGTAGCCATTCATTTGGAATATTTTTTCAACAGATTTTTCATAAAATTTTGGGCGAGGGGTGGATTTGTATTCAAAATCCATTTGAAATTTATTCAAAATTTTTGTTTTATAAAATTGGGTGCTGGGTCGGATTTGAATTGATGGTGAATTTCCTATATTTTTTTAATTTTTAACAGATTTTTCATAAAATTTTGGGGCGGTTAAAATTTGAGCAGTAGGGACAGAAGTAACTTCCCAAATCACTTTTCTTAAAATCAAAAGCTGTCGGCAGTTCAAATCCCAAACATAGTATATTAAAAGAAAATAATTTTCAAAAATTAAGCATCAAACAGTTTTTAGATTAGAACAACGCTAATTTAACGTTTTGAAAACTAAATCACATTAAAACATTTTTAATTAACATGAATCATAAACTATGAGACGAGGTTAAGGTTGTCCAATTAAAGCTCAAGTAAATTAGTTTGGGATCTCATCGTGAAAAGTAGGGACGTAAAATTAGTCAACATATTTTTAGAGCCTGGCGGCTGTAGACTAACACTAGAAACAAAATATCTATTATAAAAAACAAGTCACAGAAAACCAGCTCTGGCATCATTAAGCGAAGTGAGATGAAAACGCAAAACAGACGAACATTTAACGAATTCACAAAGGTGGGTTTTTAAAAAAACTCACTCAGATGGGATTTCCAAAAACTCACTTGGGTGGGATTTCAAAAAAACTCACCTAGATGTGATTTCGAAAATTCACTCAGGTGGTATTTCAAAAAACTCACTCAGATGGGATTTCAAAAAACTCACTCAGGTGGGATTTCAAAAAACTCACTCAGGTGGGATTTCGAAAAACTCACTCAGGTAGGATTTCAAAAAAACTCACTCGGGTGGTATTTCAAAAACTCACTCAGTTGGGATTTCAAAAATCTAAATAAGGTGACAATTTGAAAACTCACTCAGGTGGCATTTAAAAAAACTCACTCAGGCGGGATTTCAAAAAACTCAGTTGGTATTACAAAAACTCACCCAGGTAACAATTTGAAAACTCACTCAGGTGATAATTTGAAAACTCACGCAGGTGTGATTTCGATCAAATGGTGATGATGATTAATGACGGGTCGGGGAGGAGACTGACTAGCCAATAACTTCCAGTCAATTAGTGGTATTGAGGGGGTGCGGGATGGTAGGGAGCTGGGTGGTGGGGAATAGGGTACACTGGATTGTAGGGTACGGAGTGGTGGTAAGAAGGAGCACTTGGTGGGTAGGAAGCGACGCCCTGGTAGGATACGTCGGCGACGAAGCCCTTGTGGTGATCGGCTGTGTAGTCGACGTTCTGGGTCCTGCCGTCAGGAAGGGCCACTTGGTAGGATCCCTGGAAGGAGAAAGAGGGTAATTTGACTGTTGTGTTAGCAGTGGTGGTCTGGATTATATGGTTTTCTTCTTTCGTAATAACTAAATTTATTATATATTTTTAAAAAAAAAACATTAAGTTGATATTTTTTTTCCACTGCAAAGAGCTCTTTTGACCAAAGAGGTTTTTGTAATGAATATTTGTAGTTTATTGTATGAAATAGATGTATATGATTATAACTAAATAAGTGTTGTTTCTTTCTTTTTGTTTGTTTTCTTTATAAAGAAAGTTCCATTTATTTTTCGCAATTGAAGAGAATTGGATGGAAGAGAAATTAATTTTATATAGATTAAAATGTTTTTTTTTTTTTAAAGAAACCGTTAATTCAAGCGAAAAAAATCACGAGTTTAAAAAAAAAAAAGTTAACGTAAAAATGTTCTTTAAAGTAAATATAATTAGATGATATAGATATTTTTTACGTAAATAGAAAATGTGAACACCAATCAAAAGCCTAATTGAAAAAGAAATACAGATAGATTAATGAATAACCGGAGGAATCTAAAACCGAAAAAGAAGAATAAAATTAATAGAAACATTAACATACCTTGACATTATTTCCATCAGAAGTTTCATCAGCGCCGAAATGCAAGTTCTTGTAATCATCGTCGACTGAGTAAGCGTAGCTGTATGGGCGTGCAGGCTCCTTGTAATGGGGCACTGGGCCATAGTGTGGAGGTGGTCGTGGGTATTGAGGAGAGGAGAAGGAGGTCCGGTAGGCAAGTGCCAGGGTCAGGATTAAGACGACGCTCTGAAAGGAAAGAAATTTCGGGTGTTATGCATAATTCTAGGTTGATATAAACAACTACATCATCAACAAATGCAGGTGTTTATAGTCTACTGCTGGACAAAGGCCTCAGACATTTCAGATCAAGACGATGCTCTGAGAGAAAGAAATCTTTGTTGCAATATTAACAACAATAAATGCAGCCGTTTCTAGTTCAATGCAGGACAAAGTCCTCAGACATTTTCAGATCAAGACGATGCTCTGAGAGAAAGAAATCTTTGTTACAATATTAACAACAACAAATGCAACTGTTTCTAGTTCAATGCAGGACAAAGGCCTCAGATATGTCAGTTCAAGACGATGCTTTGAGAGGAGAAGAAGTTTGTTTTATGTTATCAACAACGACAAATGCAGCTGTTTATAGTCCACTGCTGGACAAAGTCCTCAGACGTGTCAGATCAAGACGATATTCTGAGAGGAAAAGAAATTTGTTTTATGATATCAACAACAAATGCAACCGTTTCTAGTTCACTGCAGGACAAAGTCCTCAGACACGTCAGATCAAGATGATGCTCTGAGGTGAAGAAATTTGTCATATCATCAACAAATACAGCCATTTCTTATCCACTAATGGACAAAGGCTTCCGATATGTCAGATCAAGACGATGCTCTGAGAGGAAAAGAAATTTGTTTTATGATATCAGCAACAAATGCAACCGTTCCTAGTTCATTGCTGGACAAAGGCCTCAGATATATCAGATCAAAACGATGCTCTGAGAAAAAGAAGTCCTTGTTACAATATTAACAACAACTAATACAGCCGTTTTCAATCCAATGCAGGACAAAGGCCTCAGACATGTCAGATCAAGACGATGCTCTGAGAGAAAGAAATCTTTATGACAATATTAACAACAAATACAGCCGTTTCTAGTCCACTGCGGGAAAAAGGCCTCAGACATTTCAGATCAAGACGATGCTCTGAGAGAAAGAAATCTTTGTTACAATATTAACCTCAAATGCAACCGTTTCTAGTTCACTGCTGGACAAAGGCCTCAGACATGTCAGATCAAGACGATGCTCTGAGATGAAGAAATTTGTCATATCATCAACAAATACAGCCATTTCTTATCCACTGCTGGACAAAGGCCTCAGACATGACAGATCAAGACGATATTCTGAGAGGAAAAGAATTTTTTTTTATGATAACAACAAATGCAACCGTTCCTAGTTCATTGCTGGACAAAGGCCTCAGACATGTCAGATCAAAACGATATTCTGAGACTAAAAGAAATTTGTGTCATGATATCGAAATCAACAAATGCAACCATTTCTTATCCACTGCTGGACAAAGGCCTCAGACATGTCAAATCAAAACGATATTCTGAGACGAAAAGAAATTAGTGTCATGATATCGACATCAACAAATACAGATGTTGATAGTCCACTGCTGGACAAAGGCCTCAGACATATCAAATCAAGACGACGTTCGTGTATATATATGTGTGTGTGTATATATATATATATATATATATATATATATATATATATATATATATATATACGCGTGTGTGTGTATATATGTATATATATATATATATATATATATATATATATATATATATATATATACTAAATCAAGAGTAAACCCGTCCTTTTATTTTGTGGAATAGAAATGGGATTAATTACTGTAGTTTTGGAAAGCATGTGCTTTCAGGTAAATTAGATTATCTTTTTTTTCCCGACATTAAAAGGCGGAAAAATATAATAGAATTAAAATTACTTTTTTATGTTGCTATGATTAAACAATTATGAGATTAAAGCGTAATCTGGAT
The DNA here is from genome assembly GCF_036898095.1 of Palaemon carinicauda. Classification (NCBI taxonomy): domain Eukaryota; kingdom Metazoa; phylum Arthropoda; class Malacostraca; order Decapoda; family Palaemonidae; genus Palaemon; species Palaemon carinicauda. The sequence goes on along the minus strand of NC_090738.1, from coordinate 125,143,346 downwards.
GTATGTAGTATATATATATATAGATATATATATGTATTTATTTATATTAATAAATATATAAATATATATATATATATATATATATATATATATATATATATATGTATGTATATATATATGTGTGTGTATGTGAGTGTGTGTGTATTAAGAATTAGATATTTTTTAAGGTTAAATATATGAATACAGACATATATGTATATGCATATACAGTATATTTGAATACATGAATAAACACACCGCTATTTAAAATGTTGCATTTTTTGTTATTTGTAATTGCGAAGCGAGTAGTAATCTGTTTGCCAATTTTAGGGGCCAACGTGATAAAGCAAAAGGCCGGGACGGTCTACCCCTTGCTGAATGTGCACAGCGTAAATTGGAACGCTCCCAGTAATAGTTTTAATTCAGTTTCGAATTACATAACATTCTTTCGCAAAAAGGAAAGTCAATGAGGGTTTGCATTTAATTTTCGCTATGGAAATAACGTTGGCGTATGTGAAAATTTGCGTATAGTTCTAGGTAGTGAGGCTTGGCTCACTCCAAATTATAGTATTTCAAGTGACGACAACAATGAATGCAGCTGGTTCGAGTTTAGTGCAGGACAAAGGCCTCAGATAGGGTTAGGCCCATTTCATCCACACGCTGGCCACGGACTATTTTTGAAAGGTTGTATTCCCTATTATCATCTTTATCGTAGCAGCTATAAATCGTATCCTGGTGTTATATTAACTCTGCTGTTTCAATCGTACATATTGCATTGCTATTAAATATATTGGACGGGACGTCATCCAGTGACTTGGTGATTTCAAAAGAATTTATTTTTCTAAATTTTGTCAAATGAATTTTATATATATATATATATATATATATATATATATATATATATTTATATATATATATATATATTTATATATATATATATATTTATATATATATATATATTTATATATATATATATATATATATATATATTATATATATATATAAAATTCAGTTTTGTTATGTGATTTGGAATCTTTTCATTGCGATATCTAGTGTTATCAAATTATGAATACTTTTGATCAACCCTGTCTCCCCCTATAAAAAAATATTTACAATTAATATACCATGTTCACCCCAAATAAACAAACAGTTAAATTCACATAAATATACAATTAATTACACGAAAACAAAAACATGTTTTTATACCTTAACACAAGCCATCTCGTTGCGATGTAGTGGATGTAGTTTGGGAGGATAGGAAGAAGTGAATAGTAGTAATGAATCTCCAGGAATGAATGGTTAAGGCATATGGCTCTTCGCATTTATACTGTTCAAAGAACCCCTTCTTCCTTAACCCCTTCCCCCCCTCTTCCAATCCTTTCCCCTTCCCTCCTTGTGGGATTATTGCATACTTTTAATGATTCCCCTTCCTACGGTAGGACCTCCCAATCCTGCCCCCATCCTTCTCCCCACAGCAGACTAGAGTGTTTTTTTTTTTTATGGCTTTCGTTAAATTAGTGCTAAGTGACCATTGACCACATGGTAGAAAAAGCATTCTTTATAATCACAGATCAATTTAATGCAAATTCGAGTTTTTATTTATTATAGTGTGAAGGTAAAGAAAATTGTTTGTTTTTCCGAAGGGTTGGTCCTAATGTGGTTAGTAAGTTCTTAGGCTTATTTACTGTAGTTTAAGAAAGAGGGGAAGCTCTTAAGGTTCATCTGTGTATTACTTTTTCCCAGGACTTCATTCTTTACTGTCAGCTGTGGCTTAGCTCTCCCGAACAGGGTTTGACAGATGGCTTGTTAGTGATAATTACTTTTACATTGATATTTTCATTTAGCGACAGAAGGAAAACCTTACATGGTTTTCCAAAGTGCCCAAGAAGGAAAACATTACATGGTTATCCAAAGTGCCCAAGAAGGAAAACATTACATGGTTATCCAAAGTGCCCAAGAAGGAAAACATTACATGGTTTTCCAAAATGCCCAATTTGTATTACCTATGCCCACATTTTTCGGTCTGGAATTTTGGACGTTCGTTATAGAAATTAGGAAGGACAAGGAATAAGTTGACTACTTTAGTATCAAGACACTAAGCACCAGTTAGTGATATGCTACCTGCTGTTGAAACAAGAGACTGTGTTGGCATAAAGCGAGCTAAATCTAAGTTTTAGATTCTGAAATATCAATGGTTAGTCTTTGTCATAAATATCCAATGAAAATCTTGTATGTTTCATTCTGTCTTTATGGGAAATTCGTAAACATTGAAAAGAGTGTTCAGTATTTGGTTCTAATGATTCTATGGAAAAAAAAAATCATAATTTGTTAAAATCCCCGATGTACTCATTTACCGTAAAAATTAGTACATTTGTGTGTGTGTGTGTGTGTGTATATCAGTCAAGATATGTTGTTACTTTTATTTGCACGAATTAAAAATCGTGTTGAAGTAGTATGGAGAAGATCAGATTATTTTGCAAACATTCTATAGTTTGAAACAACATATACGAAAATATATTGATGTGTTTAGTGTTTTCTCTTATTTTTTTCTGTCCTAATTTATGTCTTTCGATACACTTATCTTATATATATATATATATATATATATACATATATATATATATATATATATAATATATATATATATATATATCACATATATACATATATATATATATATATATATTATATATATATATATATATATACATATACATATATATAGGCTATATATGTGTATATATATATATATATATATATTTATATAATGTGTGTATGTATGTATATATATATGATATATATCTATATATATATATATATATATGATATATATATGATATATCTATGATATATATATATGTATATATATATATGATATATATATAAATATGATATATATATATAAATATATATATATATATATATATATATGTATATATGTATCTATATATATACATATACTGTACATACCGAGCGGTTAAAAATACATCTAAATTATAGATGGGATATGCGCACACACTCAGATTCAACCGTCCCCCTTTCCTAACTACAACCCGCTGGTTCGGCCAATTTTTGGAATGAGTGGTTTCCGAGTGTACTTCTTAGGGTACCCCCTCTCACCAGGGAATGACTACTTCCTCCCCCACTGAATGTGACAGAATATATATATATATATATATATATATATGTATGTATGTATGTATGTATGTATGTATGTATATATATATCATTGCCAGAGTTTCCTAAAGTGTGACATAACTATAGATCATGTTCATGAGACATAAGAATAAAGTTTTATCCCAATGAGACATGCCTTTCATCCCACTCCTCATCTCCTCACATCCCCCTCTTCCTTTCCCCTCTTTCTCCTCCTCCTTTCTCCTTCTCTTTATCTCCCTCCATCTCCAAAGGAGAGCCAAAGAATAATCCTGAGGCCATCAAGGTAGAAGTTTGTCCTTCCCCTGACATGCCTGTGATGAACGTGTAAAGTTAGGGACCAAGTTAACAATGACATAATATTTATCATATGGAGGAGGAAGAGGGTGGGTCTCTCTCTCTCTCTCTCTCTCTCTCTCTCTCTCTCTCTCGTAAGAAAGGTATTATTTTATCATGGGAGTTTTGGAAGTTTTGCTCTTGTCAGATGCATAGTCATTGTATTTAGATGTGTATATATATATATATATATATATGTGTGTGTGTGTGTGTGTGTGTATATATATATGTATATATATAAAATATTACACTTGTGATTTTAATGAATGGTACTGTAAATGATATGCATAAATATGTATGTATGTATGTATATGTAAATGTGTATAGCCTATATACATATATTCTAAATACATTATGTGTGTGTATATATATATATATATATATATATAAATATATATATATATATATATATATAAATATATATATTTATTTATATATATATATATATATATATATAATAAATTTTGCACGGGTGTTTTTAATGAATAGCGCTGTAAATGAATGCTGTTCAGTAATATTCCATATTGAATGCATATCTCTTATTTCAAGCATCGATCAAACTATATTTCAAGTTCAAGAATATTATCTTCAAACTTACGAATAATTCAACATTTTTCATAAATTTAGAATAAAATTAAAAGAGTATAGATAATGTATTTTAATTTCTTTAAACAGTGCACACGAAATTTAGAAATATAAAATTAAAAGAGTATAGATAATGTCTTTTAATTTCTTTAAACATTGCAAACGAAATTTAGAAATATAAAATTATTGAGTATATATAGATAATGTATTTCAATTTCTTTTAACAGTGCAAACGAAATTTTGAATTATAAAATTAAAGAGTATAGATAATGTATTTTAATTTCTTTAAACAGTGCAAACGAAATTTATAAATATAAAATTAAAAGAGTATAGATAATGTCTTTTAATTTCTTTAAACAGTGTAAACGAAATTTATAAATATAAAATTAAAAGAGTATAGATAATGTCTTTTAATTTCTTTAAACAGTGTAAACGAAATTTAGAAATATAAAATTAAAAGAGTATAAATAATGTCTTTTAATTTCTTTAAACAGTGCACACGAAATTTAGAAATATAAAATTAAAAGAGTATAGATAATGTATTTTAGTTTTTTTAAACAGTGCAAACGAAATTTAGAAATATAAAATTAAAAGATTATTTATATTATTCCCTTTTTGACAAATTTATAAATGAAGAGAACCCGTTAAAAGATGTGTATTTATTAAGACAAAGTTGAAGACAATTAAAGAAAATAAGCAAAATTATGGGACACTTAGTGTCTTACTGACAAGACAATTACGCTTGTTAGCTCGTTACATGGCCAGTTGACTCATAAAGTACTTTCCATAATTACTATCTATTTCGTAGTTGAAGTAATTATCTGTTTTTGACGTTGTTAATAGTTTATATAGGACATATCTGTTTTGACGCTGTTACTGTTTTTAGAATGATATATTGTTAATTTATTCTCATCATTTATTTATTTCCTTATTTCCTTTCCTCACTGGGCTATTTGTCCCTGTTGGAGCCCTTGGGCTTATAGCATCTTGCTTTTCCAACTAGGGTTGTAGCTTGGCTAGTAATAATAATAATAATAATAATGATAATAATAATAAAATAATAACAATAATAAAAATAATAATAATAATAATAATAATATACCTCTTGATACGTGATTGATTTGTATTGCATTGGATGGCGACAAAAGGCAAAGCCGTCGAAAATTGGCAATATAAATTACAATTACAGAGTACATAATTTCATGACTTATGCTGTATGTGTTATATATTGTTGGCTTGAGAGAAAGAAAAAAATGGTGGCATTTGTAAAAACAGACTTTTTAGCGTGTATTGTGCGTACATGCTATTAATTCGAAAGTACTCAGATTTACACAAAATATGTCTTTTTAAATAATTTTCCACTTGCGATGTTACGCTTTTCTTTTTCTTTGCTTCCCTATTTCGTCTTTGTTTTTAGTTTATTCCTTTCTTTTGTTTTTTCCTCATTTTCGTTTATTTCTTTCTTTAGTTTATTTCTTGTACTTGGATCATTTTCTCTTCATGGCGACGTTGAACGCTTAAAACGTTATCATAATTTTCTTACATTCTAATAACAGTTTTGGGAGATAGTGTATAATATCCCCTTCCATTATTATTTCAATTTTGATTTCTCGCAAAGCCTTTCTTTTTTTGGTTTTGGGGTGATGGAAAAGTATTGCGTATGAATATGAACTCTGAAAATGTTCTAGATATTTTTTTATTATAATAAAGATGGAAATTATTGTTTATTGTATTAGAAAGAAATACCAGAATTCCGAGCATGATTCAATAATTCGGGCAAGGAAACGCCCTCTTAACTATTGTCATCTCCCCTATATAATAAAGAGCAAATGTCTGGCTATATATATATATATATATATGTATGTATACATATACACACATACATATATATGTATATATATATATATATATATGTGTGTGTGTGTATGTGTATATGTACACTGTATATGTGTGTATATAAATATATATATATATATATATATATACATATATATATATATATATATATGTATGTATATGTATATATATATCTTTCCGGCCAGCTCTTTCCTTCCCTTGGTTAGGAGTGAGGGGGAGTATTCACACCATGGTGAGAGGGGGGTGCGTCTGTGTGAATATCTAATTAGATATATAGTCGACATTTTTGTCGGGTCACGTACTCTAGTCAACTTATACTAGTGTCAGTTTAAATGTATCCCGAGAGAAATATAAAGTTTTTAATTCTTAAATTTGATGAAAATCTTTATTGAACTTTCCATCAGAATACATTATAAAAAACATATTAAATTGCAAACACTCGCTGCCCATTAAGTGTAATAACTTACAATAATAATAATATTTTGCTAATACCTGACAAATCTATGGAGGCTTGCAACAATTTGTGTAATCATAGTTCGGCTGGCAGAGATTAAATTGAACTGTTGAGGTTAGGGATTTCAGCATTATTAATTTTTGTATCTAAAGAATCAATAGTAATTAATTAATTAAAAATCTAAAGCCCTTGATACAAGGGTTTAATGATGGTAAAAACTGATATAATGCTGATATTAGTATTAATCTGTATGTAATAACTAGATTTGATTTTCAATGACGTGTGTGTGGCTACACACGTTTAGATAATAATGTTTTAGAAGTGTGTCGAATTATTTTGGATTAATTCATTTCAATTCTATTGAAGGCAATTTACCTTTGCAATCAGGAATAAGATAATATAAAGATAAGGATAGGGAAGTGGGGAATATGGGGAAAGGAAGAGTACCCCTTGATACAATCCAGTTTATAGCTCAAAGGCAGGTACTCGGGATGGGAAGGAATAAGGAAAAAGGGAGAAAGAGAAGTACAGGAGAAGAATAAAAGAGAAGGACAGACCCTCTTGCGATGTTAGATAGGATTAGAAGCAGTTTTTATTATTATTATTATTATTATTATTATTATTATTATTATTATTATTATTATTATTTTTATTAAAATTATTATTATTAAAATTATTATTATTAAAATTATTATTATTATTATTATTGAGAGAGGAAAGGTTTTTTGGTTCAATGTCTTGCCCTGTTGCAGGAGTATGTCTGTCTGACACCTATTTTGATGGTTAAAGAAAGGTATGGTTGTATACTTTTGATGGGAGTAGAATCGCTAAGGGACATGTGCCTTTTCTAATGATACTAGATTTTTATGTTCTTTTTCCTTTCTAAAACCCAAAAGAAAAAAAAAATACTGTAATGACTACTATTATTTTTACTTCTTTTAAAATTTGGATTCATTGAGTTTTCCGATTTCTTGTCATTCATCATCATCGTCATCTCCTCTTATTCCTATTGACGTAAAACGCTTCGGTTAGATTTCGTTAGTCGTCTCATAATTGAGATTTTAATTCAATACTTTTCCATTTATTACCTCGAACTTAACTCTTCATAGTCCTCTTCTAGTGCCTTCTGGAGCCCCGTTAAAAATCCTTATCTGTGTCTAAACCTGGGGTGTGAGATATCTTTGATCTCTCTCTCTCTCTCTCTCTCTCTCTCTCTCTCTATATATATATATATATATATACACATATATAAATACATATATGTATATATGTATATGTATATATATATACACGTATAAATACATATATATATATATATATATGTATGTATGTATGTATGTATATACAGTATACATATATAAATATATATATATATATATATATATGTATATATGTAGATATATATATATATATATGTATGTATATATATAATGTATATATATATATATATATATAAATATATATATATATATATATATATCAATCATACGTTTCTCACAATAAAATCAACATGCAATTTCACTATTAATCTCGACCCATTTTAATTTAACTTTTTTATTTAAGTTACTCCTCTTTCCTCACAATTTTATAATTTCCTCTACCACTCCTACATTCTCCCTTTTCTCCACAAGCCACAATTTTACAAGAAGAGACTTCAGTTTTTATTGTGTCTGCGGCCTAAGTAAAGCCATTTTTATCATTCTCGTCACTAAAGTCTCGAGTGTCTTCGAGTTTTACGATACGTGGCCGTCATGTGTTATAAATTGTCTGGCTCTTTTTGGGATGACTTTCACACCAGGTGCTCATTACTCATCGTGGGCCCGGGAGGTGAATTTTGGTTTCTTAAAGTTTTATTATTATTATTATTATTATTATTATTATTATTATTATTATTATTATTATTGTTTTTATTTTATTTTTTTATTTTTTTATTTTATTATTTTATTTTATTATTTTTATTTTATTTCATTATCATTATTATTTTTATTATTATATTTTTATTTTTTTTATTATTATATAATTTCTATTATATTATTATTATTATTATTATTATTATTATTATTATTATTATTATTATTATTACCTAACCTACAACCCTAGTTGGTAAAGCAGGATGCTATAAGGCCAAGGACTCTTAACAGAAAAAAATAGGCCTATTATTATTATTGTTATTATTATTATTATTATTATTATTATTATTATTATTGCCTAACGTACAACCATAGATGATAAAGCAGGATGCTATAAGCCCAAGGGCTCTAACAGAAAAAAATTGCCCAGTTATTATTATTATTATTATTATTATTATTATTATTATTATTATTATTATTATTATTATTATTACTACTACTACTACTACTACTATTACTACCTAACCCACATCCCTAGATGATAAAGCAGGATGCTATGAGCCCAAGAACTCCAACAGGGAAAATGACCCAGTTATTATTATTATTATTATTATTATTATTATTATTATTATTATTATTATTATTATTATTACTACTACCTAACCTACAACCGTAGCTGGTAAAGCAGGATGCTATAAGCCAAAGGACTCCAACAGGAAAAAATAGCCCAGTTAGGAAAGTAAATAAAAAAGAATTAATAAACTAAAAGTTAGTAATTAAATAAAGTTTTTTAATAACAGTAACAACATTGAAATAGATCATTCACTTATAAACTATAGAAAAAAGACTAGTCAGCATGTTCAACATAAAAAACATTTGCTGCAAGTTTGAACTTTTGAAGTTCCACCGATTCAACTACCTGGTGAGGAAGGTCATTCCACAACTTGGTAACAGCTGGAATAAAACTTCTAGAATACTCTGTAGTATTCAGCCTTATGATGGAGAGGGCATGGCTGTTAGAATTAAATGGATATGCAAAGCCCATGCTAACTCAACATGTTTTATACGTATACACGTTATGGCAATTACCTAATGGTTTAATTCGTATTGACTAGCTTATAAAGAACTGCTAATCGGTCACGTTAACTAAAGGATTGTCGCTAATGTACTGTAGTTTTATATTTCATCATAATCATCATCTCCTCCCATCCCTATTGACTCAAAGGGCCTCGGTTAGATTTCGCCACTCGTCACTAGCTTGAACTTTTGATTTAATACTTCTCCATTCATCATCTTCCACTTCACACTTCATAGTCCTCAGCCATGTAGGCCTGGGTCTTCCAACTCCCCTAGAGCATTTTAGAGCCTAGCGGAAAGTTTGGCGAACTGATCCTCTTGGGGAGTGCGAAGAGCATGCCCAAACCATTTTCATCTACCATTCACCATGATCTCATCTCCACATATAGCACTATTATTCAATTTATATGTGCGTTGCGATCTGTTTAGAAAAAAAAGAATCTTTTATATGTTGTTCATTGAGAGACATATACTTTATTGTTAAAATAGGCCCATCTACC
>NC_090738.1:125128552-125131052 GCF_036898095.1 Palaemon carinicauda | reverse complement strand
GTCTTGCAATCAAACTCTCTCTCACTCAGAAGTCTTGCAGTCAATCTCTCTCTCTCTCTCTCTCTCTCTCTCGGAAGTCTTGCAATCAGACTCTCTCTCTCTCTCTCTCTCTCTCTCTCTCTCTCTCTCTGTCGAATTGATTTTATCGCCCAAGAGCTGTATCAAATGTGGTGATTAATTTGCAATGACGAACAAAATCAATACAGAATGTGTAATACTTGTTTACTCTGTGCTCCGTCATAACATGTTCGAAAATACTTTGTGCAATCACACTTAGCAACTCGGATGCTGAAACACAATATTGTTGTTATTCAAAATTTGTACATATTCTAGTTGGGAGAAACATCCCTTTGTTTATTAATAAGGAGATTATGTACATTTGATGAATAGAGCAGGTGTTTAGTATGGATCAGAAATTGCGTAAACTAAAAATATAATAAAATACAGAATAGTAATTACCAGATATGGTTTATATAGTGAGGATATTTATAGAAACTTGTGGCTTGTTTAAAAGGAATATAATCTTGCTTGTATCGAAATGTGTGGGTATATATATATATATATATATAAATATATATATATATATATATGTATGTATATATGTATATATATATATATATATATACATATATATATATATATATATATATACATATATATATTATATGTATTATATATATATTATATATATTTTATATATATAAAGAGAGAGAGAGAGAGAGAGAGAGAGAGAGAGAGAGAACCGTAATATCCTCTTTGACATTTCTCTTATGATCCAGTTTAATAACGAAATAAAATTTTTCATCTGTTCTATTTTTCTGCTGTGGTGTTAAGAATTTGTTTCTTTATTTTTTTCAACATAACAGATTTAAAATGTATACTACATTTATTATTGTTAATATTTATTACCTACGCCAACGAAGTTGGGAGGAGGTTGTGTTTTCGCCCTTGTTTGTCCGTTGGAACATCAACTGAAAACCCTACAAACTCAACACAAATTCTATGAAGCCTTCAGGAAACTTAAATTATGCATTAATTTTTTGCTCTCTCTCTCTCTCTCTCTCTCTCTCTCTCTCTCTCTCTCTCCTCTCTCTCGTCCTTTATAAAATCACACAAGATCTTAGGAAACCAAAACCTGTAATAAAAATATTTAGAGAAAAAAAATGATCGAGCTTCCCAAGTATATTTTGTTCTTAATAAATTAAATAGAAGTTCCTGGTGTTTGTTTGTTTGTGAACAACTTCCTGGCCACGATTTTACTCTTAAGAGTAGTGAAACGTACTGAGAACTTACCATTATTGAAGAATGATGATAAACTCCATTATTTTGGGCTTCATTAATTTTTTGCATTATATTTAGATTTTAAATCCTTTCATATCCATCGCCATAATTCAAATTTAACTTATGAATTTTGAAAGAACTGCTTTCCTTCTCGGCAATGATTTTATCTTTGAACTTTTTATTTTATTTTTCTCGAATGTCATATTCGAAATATCTAGATTTTAAATCCTTTCATATCCATCGTCATAATTCAAATTTAACTTATGAATGTTGAAAGATTTGCTTTCCTTCTCGGCAATGATTTTATCTTTGAACTTTTTATTTTATTTTTCTCGAATGTCATATTCGAATTTCATTTTCAATTTTTTTCTCTTTTCATCCCTTTTATTTAGTCTACCGAGTCCATTTTCCTTCCCTTTTGGGATTTGCTTTCCTTCTCGGCAATTGATTTTATTTTTGAATTTTGTATATATATTATTTTTCTCGATTATCATATTCGAATTTTTCCTTTTTCCATCCCTTTCATTTAGCCTACTGAGTCCATTTTCCCTCCCTTTTGGGATTTGCTTTCCTTCTCGGCAATTGATTTTATCTTTGAACTTTTTATTTAATTTTTCTTGAATGTCATATTCGAATTTTTTCTTTTTTCATCCCTTTCATTCAGCCTACCGAGTCCATTTTCCCTCCCTTTGGGCAGGCAGCGTACTTTCCTAACATGATAAATTAAGCAGATCCGATCCGCAAGAAAGTTTTGAATGAAACTGAACTTTAGAGAAAGACATTTTTGAAGTGGAAGTTTTTGGGAGGCTTCCAAAAAAAAAAAAAAAAAAGAATGTCCATAAAGAAATCTCTTCCAGATACGATTCTTCTTTTTTTCTCACTCGTGAAAGATTAGAATTTTGAGATGAAAAAAATAATTGAGTCTCAAAGTTTATTCTGAAGACACGGTATTCCAGTTTATGTAATGGAGAAACGAGAGTCTTTTTTTTTTTACACTGTTAAATATTTGCCGTACAAGAACGGTAAAAATCCTGGCATAAATGTTGCCAGACATTTATCGTTTTAAAAACGGATATAATGACGTAAAGGAGTGATATTACGGATACCAACCAGCAAGAGATAATAACAAAGTAGGGTAAGATTACGGTCGCCTGTATTTTACTGAAATACCGCCGAGAACTATATTTTTACGGAGATTTTTTTTTTTTATGGAGCTGAA
>NC_090738.1:125048905-125111405 GCF_036898095.1 Palaemon carinicauda | reverse complement strand
AGGAGAGAGAGAGAGAGAGAGAGAGAGAGAGAGAGAGAGAGAGAGAGAGAGAACATTTTGAACTGGTAAATGGTAATAGCTGATCAACTGAACTATTATCTCCGGCTGACATTAGTAGGCTAAAATATAAGATTTTTTTTGTAAGTAGAACTCATGGTTTACTATAGTATAAGTTGATTTTAGTTTATTTTGACCTAATGTGATAGAAAACAACATTGCTTTTCATTATGCTGTCGCACTGGTATAAATTACTTTTCAATATTATGTATTCAGTTACAACTGCTTGAAATACACACGTTATCCACTTTTCTGGCCCTATAGGCCTAGCAGGGGAACCCAACCCTCTACAGGACCTTTCCTAATTAATTTTATTGTATACATTCCAAGGCATTCTTTGCACCATATATATTCCGTAAAAAGCTCCACTTTATTAATAAATGTCTTAATTTCACCTTCCTTTACAAACAATGACGGTTATACTTATAAAAAGAAACTTTGTCTTGGCATGAAATTCGCTAGTTCTGTGAAAGTAGCCGCATCTATCAGAGTACTGTTTTTTCTTGCAAATCGCAATATTCACTGAATTTCATTAGTGCCTGACTCATGAATTCGATTGTAGGCTGTATAACTCTTTCTTACCCTCTTCTATCTCCTTTCTAGCTCACCTCTGGGTCTCTCTGGTACAGCATGGGTGATGGTCTCCTCTTTTTTTATCTTTTCAGAGTCAGTTCCGGTTTGACAACGAGAGTTACCTCCAATTGCCAGAGAACCACCGAAGGGTAGGTCTATTAAAATTTCATTTCTCTTCATGTGCTCTATCAAGAAACATATTTTTTTTTCTTTGCAAACATGTCCTTTTAATACCTCATACCTCAACAAAGCATGTATTTATGTAATCTCTTTACTTGCAAACATATCCTTTAACCTTATACCTCAATAAAGCATGCATTTATGTATTTCTTTCTGAATAATTTATTCTAACACTGGCTTTATTTTTAGTTTTTGGTGTGTACTAATTAGAAGGGTCTTTATCTTGTAGGCTAAAGCTTATTCTTTTGCCCGATGTTGGTTAGCTTAAATTTATGAAGGCTTTGATGTTTGTTTGTTAATAAAGGTATATGTTGTATGAACTCCCAAAACAATTGAGTTTTACCTGGTAGACCCTAATCCATTTATTTTGGTTGATCTTATTTCATCTAGGGCCTAGGCTATAGCCAGAAGTGTTTTACCAGTTATTACCAAAGTGATTTTTTCTTTCTTTCTTTTTTTTTCTTACATGTCTTTGAAATAGGCCTATTTTTAGACCCTAGAACTTGTCAACTTTTATATTTAAGGTTCAATATAAATGTAAGGAAGATACATTAAAAATAGATAATTTGATTTTGACATTTTAGATAATATCACTTTTCCCCTTTTTATTTTTTTTCTGAACTTCAAGAATCGAAATAATAATAATAGTTTATGGTTACCCCAACTCGATATGAATTAGTCTATTTAACAGCTAAGGTTAGCATTAGACCTACCATTTCTTATGATCCAGAAATTTTAGCTGGTTTGAATCAGGTTTAGGAAAATGGAAAAGATATTCTAAACATTTGCAGGGTAATATTTTTAATAGACCGTAGATAAGTTTCCTAAAACTAATGACTGTCTAGAAACAGATATCCCACATAGAAATGGAAAAAGCTAACGAAGGCAAAGAAGAAATGGACTAATTCATGTTGTTCTTTATGCACAGAGAATCAACTATATTTATTTAACTCCTTATCTATTTATGAATTGTATTTATATTTTCCCAATTATTTGCGTGATGTTTTTACATTTTAGTACAGCACTTAGGAAACAATGTTGTTCACAGCAATATCCACGCCAAAGTAATATTGTTATATGTTACCTTTTAAAAGTTCTTCTTGAGAAATGTAGTACAAGAAAAATAAGTCATGAAATATAGTAAGGCCTTTTGTATAGTCTCGTTTCTTAAACTTAATTAGACACTCAAAGATAAAGTACTCTACTTGTTAATCCCAGTTGTTAATTATTTACGTGATTATAAATATGGGTATTATAATTGCTTGCTACACATGTGTTTATTTCTGATTAAGATTGACATGCTTGTTTTGCTACACGTGTTTATTTCTGATTAATATTATTGACATGATTTTTTTTGCTACACGTGTTTATTTCTGATTAAGGTTATTGACATGATTTTTTTACACGTGTTTATATCTGATTAAGATTATTGACATGAAATGTTTTTGCTACACATGTTTGATTGTTTCTGATTAAGATTATTGACATGATTTTTTTTTCTCAGGTGCTGTATGATGGAAAGTTAGCGGCAGCGATAGTGTTTATGTACAATCCAGTGGCTACGGACTCCCAGCTTTGCCTCCAGTCTGCACCCAAAGGAAATCCATCTTTTTTCGTCCACAATCCTCATGCTCTTATGTTGCAGGTAAGGCAATGACTCTTAATTATCTCGTATTTTGTGAATAAGTACACAGAGAAATGTACGATGATTATATTTCATTTAAAAAATGCATAAACATTTCCCAGTACTAGACTGTGTGTTCTTTCTGGAGTCTGGACTGTGCACAGGAGTATCTGAGGTTTCTAGGCTATTATCGTTGTGTGTGAGTTGCCCAATAGGAATGAAAAACTCTATTCATTTAGATAGTTTTATTCATTTAGATAGTTTTACTTCTAGTCATAAATGGCCCAAAATGGGTGTTATTGTGAGAAATTTTACTTTGGTTAGAGGTTGAGTATACAAATCCATAGGTAACAATAGGAAAATCACTTGAGTGTACACATCCAAAGGCAACAGTGAGCCTACCTGAGGTCTAACTAGAAAATCAACAGCGAAAATGCTGGCCTATGTTTCATGCATTTTAATTAAAGATCACTATAAAGTAAACGTCATGAAACAACCCAACTTGTACAATACATAACTTGCCCTACCCTACCCTAACTTGCCATAACCTAACCTAACTTAGTGTGCAGTGGCTTAACCTACAGGAAAAAATAAGAGCCACTTTTGCGCCCCTGGACACCAGTTTCCTTTTGGTCTTGCCAAGAGTGCTTCTACCGGTTTTTTGAAGGGGAGCATCTCACCCCACCTATCCTACAGACTACACTAAAGAAGGGTTTTATAGGTGTAATTTATCTAGCCACTTGCCATAGCCTAACCTAACCTAGTGTGTAGTGGCCTAATTGACAGGGAAAATAAGAGACACTTTTGCTCCCCTGGACACCAGTGTCCCTTTGGCCTTGCCAAGAGTGCTTCTCCTGGATTTTTGAGGGGGAGCATCTCACCCCACCTATCCTACAGACCTACACTAAAGAAGGGTTTCAGAGATTTGGTAATTTATCAAGCCACTTGTAGCCTACGTAACCATAACCTTTCAGGTTTACATTTTAGTGTGTACTGTGTTCATGAATACGGAAAATGGCTTTGCATTTGTAAGAAAGGACAGGTAGCTTTAATTCTTACTATTTCAGGTTATTATTGACAATGCAGGCATTCTAATAGAAGACAGTAATACGTTTTGTCTGTGTTATAGTGACAATTGGTAAAAGCAAAGCCCATGTTTTGAATGTACTGTATACAAGTTTAAAGAAAACCAGTGTGAAATATTGATTACTCATTTGTTGGCACATGATTTACTGAAATGACCATCAATTTATACAGTCATAGGACAACTGCCTACTCAACAATTTACCTTTATAATCCATAGTAAAAATGCTATAGGCCTACTGTACTGTACATACAGTAGTTATCTAAGCTGTTAGCCAACTACCAAGGAAATTTAAAGATTATATGAATTGCTTACATTTGTTAGATTTTAGTTAGTTTTGGTATAATTTAGGTGTTTACAGTTTTATTTTCATTAGCAGGGACCTATTTACCTAGTAAGAGCCTAGTTATAATACCATGTGTGTTTTTTTAATAATGAACATCGTAAAATATACTGTAGTATATTTGCTACATAGAAGCAATTACTGGTAAAATTTCGTTGTTTTACCCAAGCATGTTTGCCTGAAAAATAATTTTTTTCCTATTAGTGTTTTGTTGTTATATTCTTCTGGTGTTATTAACTTCTGGAAAAGTGAGAATTGGAGTTTTGGATAGAATAAAATTAAAACTAACAAATAACTGAAGATAATAACAGCAGAAATCAGCAAAACAACATGAAAACTAAAAAAAAAAATTAATTTTCATCCAAACATAAGAGGGTGAAACAACTCAGACTAACTGCTGCAGTTATCTCGAGCTTAGTTCTGTCTTGTGTCCATTTTCTATCGAACGTAAACTTTTCTATTTTTAACATGGTCCGATTTTCAAAGGGAAACAGGTACAAGCACCAACTAACCTAACCTAACCCGGAAACCGTATCCTTTCCTACCTACGACCCACTCCCTGTGACCCATCTGAGACAGTCATATCCTTACCGTAGGCTGAGACAAAGTCTGCAATGATTTACCTTAATAGTTAGAGTTTGAATTATCTGAATCAGGTGTAAAAACAAGGGCGACAGTTTAGCTTCAAAATAGTTTTTGTTCATAAAACTAACCTTGTCACTCTTCTTAGCTTCGTATTTCTAGCTTTACAGTGAAAATGCACTGGCCACTCTTCTTAGTTCGTCTTTGAAGCTCTACCGGGACGTGGCCAGTAATGTCGATCTATCACCTGTACATGAAATGCAATATGCAACACTTGGGACACTTAATTAATTTCTGATGGAAGATCCAAACTTTCATTGTTATTAGTTAAAAATAGTCTTAATAGCTTCGTCTGGAGTATGTTTTGATCTTTCCCGTTCGGTAACCATGCCACAACTAAGATTTTTTTTATTTAAAAATCAACTTATGAGTCGCACCATTTAACGAATTTGATGATGACCCAATCAAAAGAAGTGCTCAAAATATATCTGGATTCTGATTGGCCAATTCAAAGTGAAATTCGTAAAATCAAGGTGTACCTGCTTAAACAAATGAATAAAGCACGCCAAAATCTAATAGCTAATTTGTTTCCATTGGGGCAAAGAGATCAGTGGGTGCAGCTACTGTGCATTTAGGCAAAAATTTCACAGTGCCTAAAGAAGTGGAGTTAAAAATAATAAGAACAAACATACACAGCAACGGGAGCTGTGTGGCAGTATGAAGAATAACACATAACTTAGAAAAAACGCTACTCATCATAAGTTAATTATTTATTTTTCTCTCATTATGTATTTACACGGATAATGTATTTTTAGAGTTGTTTTGTTTTTACGTTTTACCCGAGAAAAATATAAATTACAACAAAAGTAGTGAATAGGAGTCTTAAGTTTAACCCATATTCTTATTGACGTCTACAGAATATGTATAAGAAAGTGGTTTCATATTTTAAGCTTTTCATGGTCATGAGAAGGAATGTACTCTATATTTTTCCAGATGAATAGAGTTATATACTGTTTTTTATTTGTTAACTATATCGGGCTGATTTTGTTCTTCATATAAGATTTTATTGAAAGAACCCTATTACAGAATTATGATAGTGTTAAAGTTTCATGTGTAAGTTCTGTACCATTGTTCAATTATTTTAATACATGTTTTTTTTTTTTTATAAATTAACAAATATACTAACTAAAAAGTCTATACAGTATTTGATTAATTTTTGCTTATTACAGGATGTGAAAGCCGTTGTTACCTACAGCATCCACAGTACCTTAAATAGTATGGGAGGCATTCAGGTGCTTTTTCCGCTGTTCCAGCAGCTTGATCTACCCCATGACACACCCCCTGCTATTAACGACTATTATAACACCAACAAGGATCCTTCTCTAGGGTATGGATATGATTTAATGTGCAGTAACCTGTTTGTGATATGTTTGTATTTAGTTTAAAATGGAAATATGAATTTTTATTGGTTTGGGGTTTTAGGAAACTTTTGGGGTAGAATAGATACAATGATGAGCTTGTAGAAGTTGAAATTAATGTAGAATCTTGACAAGGTTTTTATACGTACAACAATGATACAAATATAAATTTGAGAGTTATGCAAACAACCCTGTCATTTTTTATATACAGTACTGTACAGTATTAATTTTTACCTGCCAAACTTGATTCAGTGTTATGAAGCTTCATCTGTGATGGATAACGGGGGAGGGTGGGCTGTGGCACCCCTAGCAGTACCAGCCGAACTCGGTTGAGTCCCTTGTCAGGCTGGGAGGAACGTAGAGAGGAGAGGTCCCCTTTTCTGTTTCATTTGTTTGATGTCGGCTACCCCCAAAATTGGGGGAAGTGCCTTGGTATATGTATGTATGTTTGTATGTAAACTTGAACTTATCATTTATTTTTAATTTTTACAGGTCAACCTTGATAGGTTTTATATGTGAGATGGTTGAAAGCTGTAATACAGTCCAGCAGCACATGGTCCAGAATAGAGGGTTCCTTGTAATATCCCATCTCCTCCACCGCGCCTCGAGACACCACGTCACAATGGAAGTGCTAACGGCCTTTCTCAAGCTTACCAAGTTCCTCGTCACCTGCCCCAATTCAAATTCAGATCTTTTGCTGAAACAGGTATGTGGAATTAGTCAGGTTTTTGCATACACAGTGCTGCACAGTACTTTGATATTCAGTTCTCACTTTTAATGCTATAATTTTGTTAGTCAGAATCAAAGTACATAGGCCAAAATACAGTGTATTTTTTTTGTTTTTCTTTATTTTCAGCTGTTGGACCACATCTTATTCAATCCATCTTTGTGGATATATTCTCCAGTTGTAGTTCAAATGCGACTATACACTTACCTGGCAACAGAGTTCCTCTCTGACACGCAGATATATGGATCTGTTCGGAGAGTCTCAACAGTGCTGCAGACTATGCACACTCTGAAGTACTATTATTGGGTTGTCAATCCCAGGGATAAGAGTGGTATTAATCCAAAGGGTCTAGGTAAGTTAAGAGTATTGTAGCCTTTTAACCCTTTTTCCCCCAGGCTATTTGGAAATTTCCAACCCTTAACCCCCAGGGGGTTATTTTTTTCCCAGCACATTTTGCATTATATTTTTTTGAAAATTGCTCTAACAGCCTTAATTTTTGTCATAGAGAGGTCAGGTTGGTCTCATTCTCTTGGAAAATGCCTGAATTTTCTCAAATAATTATCAAAAATATGAAAAAAAAATTTTTATAGCATTGTTTTGCGAGGGCGTACCGGTACGTCCATGGGGGTAAAGGGATGGCTTTTGTGAAACGTATCAGTTGGTCCTTTGGGGGTAAAAGGGTTAAAAAGGTCATATCTCTTTTCTGAAAGTTTAATTCTCAAATGCTATTACCTTATAAATTCAAACTTCTATGAATTAATTTGCTGAACTGTACAATATATTGCATAATTATTCCTTTTTTTACATTATGGTGCAGCAATGTAAAATTTAGATTTTTTTTTATAATTCATTTCATTTTACAATTGTATTTAAAGCCAATATATTTATCTTAATGGACAATTTCATCTTCAAACTGCTAAAGTATCATTTATATTACAGATGGACCACGCCCAAGCGATAAGGACGTGGTTAGTTTACGTGCATATATGCTACTGTTTCTCAAGCAACTGATTATGATTGGAAATGGTGTCAAGGAAGATGAGCTCCAGGCCATCTTGAATTTTCTCTCTACTATGCATGAGGTATGTAATTCATCTAATCAGTTTTGATGTAGTTGTGATGATAGATGGTAAAGAGATTTTGACGAAGGAAAAATCTATTTCTAGGCGAGGGACCTGTCGCCCAGTGAAATGCTCCTTATAGCACCATTTCTAAGGTATAAATACAGCTAAATATACCAGAGAGAAAAGTTGCTTGGACTGTCAGGAATAAACCCAGCTCGCTCTCTCTAATAGAGTGTCGGTATAGTAACTGGGGCATGTTAGAACCACTACCATAGGTCCCTTACCAATTAGTCCTCTCCTTCCTCAATATCCCCTGATACTACGAGGTGCCGTTCTACATCCAACTACTGCCCGCTACTATGACTACCCCCCACCCCCCCACCCCTACCACTACCCACGCTTCTTCCCTCATTCCTTTTCTAGCACCAGTGTACAGCTATTTCTTTATTAGTCTGAGAAACTTTTGATATAATTTTGGTACTGTACAATATTATGATACAGTACTGTATAAAGTTCATGGAAACTACATCACCTAGTGCTGTGGTAATGCGTTCGCTTAGCATTCCTGTGGCAGCAGATCGATCCCAGCTGGGACTGTGAATTTAAGCTAATTACTGGGGAATTTACTGTTGTGCTTGGGCACCAAATTGTGGGGTTAGGCTTGTCATAATGAACAATGTGCATTAAAGTTAACCACAGAATGCTGCTCTACATTCTGTGTGTTTATTCCTGGTGTTATGAATTTATGTCCAAAATTCCCTTGATACAGTAGATTTACGTACAAGTGTGATGTTGTAAATGGATAGTATTTTAATGGTAGCATTTATCAACACTATTTACTTTTGAGTTTTTTATTTCATTTAGTCGCAGTTTTTAGGAAGGGAAGTTTACTATATTTTTTATGGAACTGCATCATGCTATCCTATTATAGCAGTTCAAGACCTCATTTGTTAAATATTTCTCTAGAATTCTAAACTTGTTTGGAATCAAAACATTTAGAACCAACCTCCAATTTCCTGATGCTTCAGAGACTATGAATAACCTGTCGTAAAACCCCAGAATCCATTACATTGATGGACTTAAGAATCTATAAGTATATTTTTCTCTAAGGGTTTTGTAATCTCTACTTTGCTTTATTGGTTAGATAACTTGGAAAGGGTTATGGATTCCTTGAACAACGAAGGATTGGAGAACTGAGGAATTAGATAGCCCTCTTTGAGCACGGACAGGACTCACGGTTCGAGATGAAGGATTTCCCAAACCAAATAAAGTGGGACAACCTTGCTTCTACAGGGATCTTTTGGGAAAGACCATTATAACATCATCCCAGAAGTTCTAGGAGCCATGTTGGTGTAGGAATGTCTGCTATCGCAGTCTTAATGGTATACTTCTGATACCAAAAAAATTTCTTGGAGGAGAAAATTTGTGAGATGTAGCTGCTACAGGACAATTGAAAAAAAAAATGGGGATTTTTCAGAAAAGAGACCTCAAAGTGTCACATTGGGGTTTAAAGGTTAAATGTGTGTGATTCCAGTTTCATCAGAATAGATGCTCACCAGAACGCCAGCCAGGCAAATCCAACAATCCGCTGTGGGGCCTAACCACAGCAGTGGCCTCCCCAGTAAACATCTTAAAACTCACTGTCCCGGGCTGGGATCTATCTGCTGCCATGCGAATGCTAGGCAAATACCTTACCTCTGTACTAGCTCACATGTGCCGCCTCTTTATACGAGAAGAAATCAAAGAATATTTTTGCTCATCATAAACTGTCCTAATCATAAAGGAACACTTGTTCCCTACACTTAACTACAAAACTTGCAAAGGCTGCTGTTTCCTTTGGGAAACCTACTAGAAATAGTTATATCTAAAGTGAAATAATATAAAATGAAATAAAGATCATAATTACTTGCAGAGTTCTTTAATACAAGGTTTTGCAGAAGAGAGGATATCCAGAATATTTCCCAATTTATAACCAAAGAGCAGCATTTCTTTGATTAACCATCTCGCAAACTCTGTATTCAAAGATTTTCTTTTGTTTTACGTTCGCAATGTACTCAAAAGAATTAACTACTGTACAGTATATCTGAAGTGGTAATAAGGTTTTATGAATAACAGAATGGTTTTATGAAAGGAAAGGTTTTAACATTAAATGGAAATCAGGATTACTGTAGTAGCTTTTTTATGCACAAGAGATGACAGTTTATTGATTCTATCTATAAAAATGTTTGAAAATTGAGGAATATGAATCATCTTGGAGTTGCAACTTCTGATGACTTTAAAGAATGGATAGAATCAGAACTTTCCCTAAGTAACCTGAAGTAAAGTTGGATACGTTTCCTCTGTATTATCTTCATCTTCGTCTTCATGGCTGGATGAATTCTGTAATAAGTTAACTACAGGCCTTCCCTTTACTTTATTTGAACGGTAATCTTTTTGCTTCCGTTAGGCAAGTGACTCATTTTGGCAGTTGAGGTACTAGAACCTACATTCACGCAGATAGGGAAAACTAGAATAGTGCTAGTTGCTGAATCTTCATTAGACCGATGCTCACTGCCATTGGAATAATGATGCAACTGATCAGCTTTCGCTGAAACTTTAACCCTTTTACCCCCAGGCTATTTGGAAATTTCCAACCATTAACTCCCAGGGGGTTATTTTTTTCCCAGCACATTTTGGTGTATATTTTTTTTAAATTGCTCTAACAGCCTTAATTTTTGTCATAGAGAGGTCAGGCTGGTCTCATTCTCTTGGAAAATGCCTGAATTTTCTCAAAATTATCAAAAATATGAAAAAAAAAAATTTTATAGCATTTTTTTGCAAGGACGTACCGGTACGTCCATGGGGGTAAAGGGATGGCTTTTGTGAAACGTACCAGTACGTTCTTTGGGGGTAAAAGGGTTAAAAGATTTATCTAATAAACAATATTCTTTCTCATCAGTATATGAATACATGAATTTGGTTACTCATAAACACTTACTTCACCATATGGAAGATATTAGAATCCAGGATATCAGCTTGATCTTTTACCATGAAATCCAGTGGTCGTAAAGAGCAGACCAGATCATGGAAATGTGTGGGTTTCGTAGTGGAAAGAACTGAAGTAATTTGGGAAAGATGATCGAACTCTTACTGAGTGGCACAATAGAAACACTAGGCATTAGAAAAGCACTCTGAGAGTGCAGGCCTGCGCCACAACAGCCTATTTCTTGACCTTTTGCTCAATCTTGACTATGACATTTGACCTAGGACTTTAAAAATTGAATCACTTGCATGTCTCAACATTAGAATTAATCCCTGAAAGTTTCACTACTCTATGAGTAAAATTTTGGCCAGGAAGTTGTTCACAAACAAACAAACGGATGTAAACATAACTTCGTCCCAACTATGTTGGTGGAGGTATTAAATTGAGGAGTTCAGCGAAGATTTCATATAGGGCAGGTTAAGCTGGAGTCTCTTTGCTTGAAGACTCATGGTATTCTTATATTTATTAACTGAAACCAAAGAGAAAAAATTATTTTGAAGCTCGTTACTATGAAGTGTCTTCCTAATAATGCAAAGTTAATAAAACTAACGGAAGGCAAGTCATCTACAGTGTACCCAAGCCAGGTTATTTCCATTAACTGTTAGATTGTCTCATTACTGTAACAGAGGCTAGGTCTATTGAAAGGAAAGAAAACAGATTATTTTTATTTTTAGAATAAACATCTATGTAAACTAGTCTTTGAAAGAGAAACATTATAAACATCAGGGGAGTTTTATAGAAATAATTTATATGCAGTATTTAGAGATATTTGTTTTTATACAGTACATTAGGTGAAGAGGTGTATACAGTAGATTATGAAAATATTAATTTAGAATTTGTCCAAGAGTATATTTTTCTACTACAAATTAGAATAGTGTAGATTATGAAAATAGTAATTTAAAATCTGTCCTTTCCATTGAGGTTTGTGGTCATTTAAATGTAAATGAAAATGTTGGCACTCGTATCTGGTGAATTTTCACTTTATTTTCAAGTGTAAAATTATGAGAATTTTATCTATTTAACAAGTATTAGTCTAAAATAAGTACGGTATTTAATTCTATGAAAGTCAGACAATGGAAAAAGGAAAAAAATAAAGATCAATTTCATCATCAACTACCCTGGTTATTTTCTTCTTTTTTAATCATACCAATTACTTTTTTTTGTCACTTCAGGATGAAAATCTCCATGACGTACTTCAGATGCTCATGTCCCTCATGTCAGAGCACCCATCGTCAATGGTTCCAGCATTTGATGCTAAACACGGGGTACGAACAGTCTTCAAGCTCCTGGCTTCGGAGAGTCAGCTGATCAGATTACAAGCCCTCAAGTTACTCGGTTACTTCCTCTCAAGATCGACCCACAAGTATGTTGACATTCAGTATTAAATTTCCAATTTAAACTTGCATTTCTTGGAATCAGCTTATTTAGTTAAACATTTCAATTCTTAACTTAACAGAATTTTTTCATAAAAATTCTCTTTTTCGTGAAAACTGAACTAGAGCCTATTTTTTCATATTAATCTTTAGGATGATGGTAATTTTTTTTTTTTTCAGTTTTTTGTAGTTTTGGAATGTTTATAAATGATTGTAAAAGCTTGAATGGTATGCTATGGATTTGAATGAAGTCGTAGTTGCTTTTGCAAGTATTATACATTTTACGGGATACATGCATTTAATCTTAATTAAACAACCCATTTCAAATTCAATGTAAGTCATAGGCTTAGAAAATACCTTCTCAAGATTTAGCACTTGAGCTACACCCATCCAATTCAGAGAGTAAATAGTGGGGGTAAACTTCTTACACCCAGGATATACTTATGTCAGACTGCAGTGTAGTTGTGTACAGTATTTGTTGGATATGTAAGACAGCAGAAGTATATATGTGCAATAAAGAATTTGTGGGTATGGATGAATAGATGAAAAGTAATGAATTGTTTATGCAAACAGTAATTGATTAATATTATCAAGTTCATTATCAATAGTGAGAATGAGTTTGAAATCAGGGTAATTTTATAAATTAGGATTTTTGAAAATTTAAGGAACGTACTGTACAGTATTTGATATATGTTGTGCTTGATTTAATGAATCGACGAAAGGAATTACCAACATAATTACACATAAATAACTTGTAAAAAATATTCGCATCCACATAAATACTTATTACTGAAATATTCTATAATGAAATATGTTATTTTGAGTAAGACAGGACTAAATGAAGTAGTGAAATGTTAGAAATTATTTGATGAATTATTTTTTATCTTGTGGAATTTGAATGTCTAGGGTGACAGAAAAAAGTTGTCTAGTTGAATGAGGATACATTAGTGCTGTATCTTTAGTGTGTGATACATATAAATGTTTGTATAAGTTTATATACTTTTATTCTCATATGAACTGTACATGAATGAATTTTTATAAGATATTAGCCATGATATTGCAATAGCCTTACTTTGATAAACTTTCATTTCTACTTAGCTGTATTGTCAACTTAATCCTCTTGAATGTAAAATAATAGTGTTACAGTATCTTACAGTTCCATAGTGCCTTTCCATTAGCTATAAGTGATTTTAAGTATTACTTAAGTTTCTAACTATTTTCTTGTCTTTGTGGAAGACTTCTTGATGGATAGTACTGCATGGTTATAAAGCATTATTCTACATACTCGACTAAATTTCAAATTTATTTTGTGCTTTTACTCTTAACCCTTTTACCCCCTGGCTATTTGGAAATTTCCAACCCTTAACCCCCAAGGGTTATTTTTTTTCAAACACATTTTGCAGTATATCTTTTTCAAATTGCTGTAACAGCCTTAATTTTCATCATAGAGAGGTCAGGTTGGTCTCATTCTCTTGGAAAATGCCTGAAGTTTCTCAAAAAATTATAAAAAATATGCAAAAAAAAAAAATTTTGAATAGCATTTTTTTGCAAGGACGTACCATGGGGGTAAAGGGATGAGTTTTGTGAAACGTACCTGTACGTCCTTTGGGGGTTAAAAGGGTTAAGAGTACCATTATTTTGATAACACCAAACATCACATTTGCTATTACTGTACATTACATGAACACTACATAAACATTTTTATTTTTATCTAAATGAATCCCTTTTGGTTCTGACTCCAATTCTTGCATTTTGTTTTGTGATTTTACTTTCCAATATAATGTTGAAAAAAAGGTGATAATTGTCATGTCTTCATAATTGAAACTTGAAATCTCACCAGAGCAGAGACTATACCAGATGAATGAGTGGTTGTTGACATACTGTACATACAAATACACAAGTTGCTATCTTGACAGAACTAACACAATAGTATGCAGCCTTGCATGCCATTTCCCAAAACTTATGAATGATTTTGCTCAAACTTCCAAGCTAAGTAATGATCCTTGCATTTTTATTATAGAATATCATAGGATGGACATACTGTTGGCAGTTTTAAGTGTCGGCAGTATTTTAAGGCTCAGAAAATAAGCAGTTCTGTATTCGAATCATACTTTTGACAGAATGAATAAAGGCACTAGATTTCTTCTTATGCGTTTGTCTTTACAGTACATTGGTTTTGCTTTTGCTAGAAAGAAATTACATGTAATTATTGCTCCTTATTGGAGAATATCATTTCCCCTCATATAATAAGTCAATACAGTATATGATCATGTTTGCAGTACAGTATTCCCCCAAGAACCGAAGACTTAGATTTTAAGAAAATAGTGGATCTAGGGAAATTCAGAGTTTTGCAATCTTAATGACTGATAACTCCCTGTCCTTTTATCACTCAAATAATATACGCTAGAATATTATGGAAGTATATTTTGATTTTAAATTGTGACCTTTATATGCTGCATACGTTGCATATGACAGTATTGATTCATGTACAGTACTTCATAATAAATACAGTAAGAAGGATTGAGAAAATTATAGGGATTATACTCTGCAAAATGGCATTATTTGTTTTATTTTATTTCATCAATTTGCTTCGATTTAGGACTGGCATTTGTAAATATAAATAAGATTAAAGTATTGTAAAAAAAAAATTTGTGTTTATAGTTAAGATACTGTATTGTGAATATAAAAACAAATACCGTAGTAAAAATAAGGGAATGGCTGGGAATATTTTGAGAAAAAGTAGTCAAACTTGATAAAAATCTACACAAATGAATAACAAAATTAGAATTTCATGGATCTGTTCTAGTTTGTTGTTTTGCTGACATTTTGGAAACTTTTGCATTAATTACAATACTGTAGTATTATGCTGTTAGAGAATTGCTGTAGTATATTAAAATTTTACATGATTGTTCATGATTTCCTTGTAGGTGTATGCTAATGTCAGATTAGAGAAAGATGGAATATGTATAAAGTATGATATAATTTTCAAGTTTCTCTTTTTTCGGGAAGTTGATCACCCCCTACTCGAGCAAACGATTAAATTGTCATTGATCAGCGATAAATGTCTTCTGTAGGAATTGTTTCCTTGTAAATTGTTACAGTTCATTAAAAAGTGTCTTCTTTCATGTAAACAATTGTCAGAATTTATTCAACTTCCCAACCGTCACTGCATTAGGGAAATATATTTTCTCTTTGCCTTTACTGCAGATACTTAAGATAGCAAGAATGTTCTTTCCATGTTTAATCTTATGATCAAGTAATTTTCAGGACTGTTGCACTGCATATTGTCATAATCAGCATTTGGAGATTGGGCTTTTGAGTGCTAGTGCTTACTTTCCTTTCTTTTCTATTTCTCAGCTGCAATGATTATCTATTGTGGTCAATTGTAAAATGCAAAATCAACATTTGTTTTCCATGTCTACATATTCTGATGCTCATAACATTTAGGTATCCTTGACTTTCCTAATTTTCCTAACTCAACCATATGAAATCCAGTGCCCATTGGCTTACAAGCACACCAGATATACAGCCACCCCCTTTCTTGATATTTGAGGAATATAATTATGTAGTGATGGTATAGCTATATACAGTAGTAAACAACAAGTTGCCAGTTGTCATCCCCTTAGTTCTTTTGACTTAAAGCTATTACCTTAAAGACATTGTTAGTGTTTTCTTTATTTGTCATCAGTTCAGATTCCAATATCCTTTTATATCCTGTCTGGTGATATTGTGAGAGATAAGAGACAAAGCGGTACTTTTCCTCAAAGTGAAGTGGAGACTTAATTGCTCATTTGATCATCAAGTTTTCCATTTGGTTCAGGGACGTCCTTCCATCCAAAAGTCAGTTTTGAGACGTTTTTTAAGCATACTGTTCTTTTCCCTGTGTTAGTGCCGCTTATGTCACGGGGCGTTGGTAGAGCCGTGTGTGTGTTGTGATCGTGTCCCTCTCTCTCTCTCCCCCTGTGCCCCTGTGCCCTGGCTGGTTCTGCCCCAACCACCACCACCACCACCATCACTACCACTACCATCACCATGACTACTTATTCCCATTACTAACCACCACACAAATAATACCCTTAACCCACACTACCCATGATACCCAACACATCAACCAACCAATTACACCTCACAAAACACACCATTGCCACCACCACGGCGCCATCCAGGTGGTGGCTGGTCCACAGTGAACATGATGACGTGATGGCTCATTTTAGGCGCAAGTATGATGTCATGAACCCCCACAACCTCTACACCCTGCTGGCTGAGAGGCTATTGGTCCACGAGGAAACTTTAACATTACCCACCTACAACTGTTTGTACGAGGTAAGTTATGCCATTCCTTGAGATTTAGCAAAATTATTATGTGAATTATAGTGCTTGAATATAAATTTAGAATTATTTAGGGTTTTTGACTTTGTATATTGGATTGATATATATTTTAGAAGTTAAAAAATACTGATGACCCTGAATACAGATGGTAGTTTTACTTGTAACAAAGTTTTCTTATACTGTACATTATGTAGTTCAATTTTCTATTTATAAATGTTTTTTTTTGTACCAGATTCTAACGGAGCACATCAGTCAGCAAGTTATGTATTGTAAGCATCCAGAACCTGAATCACATTACCGATTAGAGAATCCAAGTGAGTATTTTAGCTGTTCTGATGTTTAGACATGATTATGAATATTTAAGAAATACTGTTTCTTTTTAATACTAATAAGGTTTGTCATGCTTCATTTTCAAGAAGTAAATGTTAGGGCAATGGCGAATGTTTTTTTTGTATTTTCATCTAATTTAAAAAGTTCTTACACAAAGATAATATGTATTTTTGTAGTTTTCTCTCTCTTTTTTTTTCAATTTAATGTAGTTTTCTCTTAATAGTTTTTAAATTGAATGATATAATGGAATAATTTTATTCATGGTGCCTGCTATTATTTTTTAAGGACAATTTTATTTAAGAAAAATTGATTTGTAACTTGAGTGAGTGTAGGATTTAATGCTTAGGTAAATTCTCTTTGCATTCTTAACCCACTCCATTCATTAGATATTTTGGAATTTATTTCCTAATACTGCATTGGAGTTATATCATGTAAATGTTTAGATTGGCTTCCATCATTCCATTTGGTAGCATAATATAGTACTATGGCAGTTGCGTGATATGGTTGTAGTACGGTAATTCAGCGAGTTTGTTTGGGTTTGAGTAATGAAGTTCAGTACTTTCTACTTGATATTGGAATTGAATATTGTATGTTATTTTTCGGGCCTTAGTTTTCTATGTCAACTCAGTCTTGTTTTTTAGTCCATTTTAAGATTTAAGTTTATTAGATTTTTGAGTTATTATGACCATCTCCAGTTAAGATTCCTCATCAAGGGTGTCAATGTTTGATAAGTATTCCCTGTACCTGTACACCTAATTGTAGAGATTATTATAAATATCAGGTCTTATTTTTTTATTATAATAATATTAGTTATTAAGATTATCTCCAGTTTAGATTCCACATCAAGGGTGTAAAGTTTGATAAATATTCCCTGTAAAGTACACCTAATTGCAGAGATGATTATGAATATCAGGTCTTTTTTTTTTTTTATTATAATAATACAGTATTACGTTAGTGTTTTAAAGACTGTATAATACAGCATACCTTGTACTGCATTTCAAACTATTTTCCTTTACAGTGATCCTGAAAGTCTGTGCAACCCTGATTCGACAGAGCAAACCATCCGATACACTAATGGAAGTTAAAAAGCTCTTTTTGTCTGACATGACGTTACTTTGCAATAACAACCGTGACAATCGGAGAACAGTTTTGCAGATGTCCGTGTGGCAGGTATGTATCTCTCTAGTCTTTGTTCATTTTATTGTTTGATTAAAACTCGAGTTCCAAGAAAATTTGCAGAAATCTTTAGTATAGTTATTACATTAACCCTTTTACCCCAGGCTATTTGGAACTTTCCAACCCTTAACCCCCAGGGGTTACTTTTTTTCAAGCATATTTTACAGTATATTTTTTTTTAAATTGCTCTAACAGCCTTAATTTTTGTCATACAGAGGTCAGGTTGGTCTCATTCTCTTGGAAAATGCCTGAAGTTTCTCAAAAAAATTATAAAGAATATGCAAAAAAAAATGTAAATAACAATTTTTCGCAAGGACGTACCGGTACGTCCATGGGGGTAAAGGGATGAGTTTTGTGAAACGTACCAGTACGTCCTTTGGGGGTAAAAGGGTTAAGTCATATCTACTTTGCATCAATGTTAACTATACTGCATTTTATGGTACATGTGTACAGATATATATCTGAAACTTAGTCATTCATCAATATGAAATTGATTTTACTTTACTACAATTTATGTTCTGTTTCTAAAGCTGTTAAAATTACCAATTAATTTTGTACACTATAATCATATATTAAGGAATAATTGTCAATGTGCAGTTTTAGCTAAACCTTGTATGGAGTTTTAACTAAACCCGAGGAGAATGATGTAGATCATCTCGGGGAGACCTAAAACCCGTAACTTTAACTTTTAATCAAACTAAAGATAATTATACTAAATATTTTGTTTATATTTCAGGAGTGGTTGATAGCATTGGCATATATCCACCCTAGATCAACAGAGGAACAGAAAATAAGTGACATGGTGTATTCACTCTTTCGGATGTTACTGCATCACGCCATTAAGTATGAGTACGGAGGATGGCGGGTCTGGGTTGATACTCTTGCCATAGTGCATTCAAAGGTAACCTAATGTAGAATATTTATAGATCATGTAGCTTCTTTAAAAGATGTTAATATAGATATGGAAATGACGTAGAGTTTAATTTCTTGTTGTAAAAAATTATTGAAGACAACTCGTAATGAATTTTAGCATTTTCCATTTGAAAATACGCCTTCTAGTTTTTTGCAGTATCTATTTATAGATCATGTACAGTAGCTTCTTTAAAAGATGTTAATATAGATATGGTAAAGACTTAGAGTTTAATTTCTTGTAAACAATTATTGAAGACAACTCATAATGAATTTTAGCATTATCCATTTTAAAATACGCCTTTTTAGTTTTTTGCAGTATCGCTTTATCTATCTGTGATGTATTTATTCAATTTTTTTAATTATAAATTTATATTCCAGGTGTCATATGAAGAATTCAAGCTTCAGTTTGCTCAGATGTATGAGCAGTATGAGAGACATCGTTCAGATAACATAACTGACCCAGCTATTCGACAGCAGCGTCCAATATCTACAATATCTGGTTGGGATAACAGACAGTACTACGTAAATGCGGAAATGTACCGTAATGGTGGTGGTCCTGAGGCAAGTATCAATTTACTTATTCTTTATGACAGTAAACTTTGTATCTAAAATTCTGGATGATTATTTTGTTATTGAAATGCATAATTCTTTATTTGCATAAATCCATCATTTACATCATGGGAGTATGAATCTAACATTACATTTCTGGTTAAACATTAGAGGTTTGTTTGCTGGCTGGTTGGCACCAGGGTGCATACACATCCTTTGTCCAACAATTCATTGTAGGCAAGACCCTTGGTCCACAATAGGATTATTTTGGAATTGTGGTCAGCTTTATACATCTCTTCCAGGATGTATGAACTTGTGGCACAAAGCACATTGCTTATCATGGTGTATTTGTAATGAAAGAAAGTGTTTTATAAGGTTTCATTTCATTGTTTTTGATATTTTGTATTTGGTTATTTTCCAGCTCACTTTTAGAACTTGAGATCCGTGAATGGGCAAATATGTGCATTGTGTAATTCTCATTTATTTTTCCAGATGGAAACTGAGAAAATCCATGCAGTGGAGAATGGAAAACCTTCAGACACACCAGAACCAGAACTTGACATTCCAAAAGATCATGAGATTGACCCTGTCATCAAAGAAGATAACTGCTTGTCCAAGAGTGAGAGCGACAGGTTAAGTTCGGAGGATCAACGCTGCAAGGGACTTGATGGCGGATGTGAAAAGAAGGAGACATTTGGTGATAAATCAATTGCCTATAGGTTAACAGAGACAGGAGAAAATATATCTGATGGGACACTGGAAATAAAACAGGTGGAGGAGTTTAAAAGTATTGAAGACAAAGATTCTGCCTCTTCATGTTCACTTTTCACACCAGAAATAGTAACGGATATTCCGTGTTCTGTCCCTGCTGATCCTGTAGGGTCGTTGCAGCTCACCGAAAAGGCAAATGAAGAAGTGATTAGTATAGCAAGTGAAGAGGACCTTAAAAGTATAGAAGTAATTGATACAAGTAGTGTTGAAGTAAGAGTGGTTGATAACAGAAATGTTGATAATAAAGAGCTGGAGGAAAGGGTAAAAGAAGTGGAAGAAAAGATTAGACTAGATGTTGATGATGAAGTTGGAAAGGAGAAAGACAGTGTAAAAATTGAAGATGTTGCCAATGAAACTACAATGACTCCTAAGAAAGGGGAGAGTAGTAAAAGTGAGGATGAAGGTAAATCTGATGAAGAGGAAAAGAAAGATGAGGGTAAAAAGGAAGAAGCATCTGATGAAGAAAGTGCTGAAACTGCTGAAACAAAATCAGATGTTATCCCCAAGTTGCCCTCAGAGATGGAGCCTGAACAGAAAGAAGTACCGAAGAAAGATGAGAAAGTTTCCTCTGTGAACGACACTGAAACTACAGATCAGGAAGCAGTTGCCAAAAACATCAATGACGAAAGTAAAGCGGAGGAGATTCTGTCTGAAGTAATTGCTCCTGAAAAACCTGTCATTGAAGGACAGGTCACTAAAGAAGAAAATTCACTCGGTGAAGCAGCAGTAGAAAACAAAAGTGCAGAAACCGTCGAAGAGGGTGTCGAGGGAAGCCAAGATGACTCTGCAAAGGATCAGGTGACAGGACTTAGTGATATAAAGATTCCAGTTATTCCACCACAAGAAATGATAGCTACAATATCAGGTAGCCTACATGAAAAGGATAAAAGTGAAAAAGAAAGGGAGGCAAAATTAGTCGATGATGTTGAAAAAGTAGTGCAAAGTGACAGTTTAGTTACAAAAAGTACTGAATCAGAAACTGGGGAAAGTGAAGTTAGTAGTGACATCGCTTTGAATCCAAGTATAGACAACAATAATGTTATGGAATTAGACAGTAAAAGTAGTGAAAGCAAAGAAACAAATAAATCAGAAGTAAGATTAGAATCGGAAAATATAGATTTAGCAAGTAACGATAGCATAGAAAAGACAAATTTAGGTAGTGGTGATAGTGCTGGTGGGGATGTAGATGAAACACCTGTGTCAAATGTGTCATCGACATCAAGCAAAGATACAGTCGAAGTATCTGCCTCTGAAGATTCAACAGAGAAATCTTCGCAAATCTGTGATATTGTACAAAGGACTTCTAATTCTGTTTCCTCCCCTGAAGCTTCTAGTCCTGTTTGTAGTGCTCCTGAAACTCCTAAAAATGTCTCATTAACACAAACCACTAATAATACTTTACCTGAAGTTATGCCAGAACAGACCAACACTGAAGTACAAGTAATAAACAAAGAAGTACAAGACAAAACCAAGGAAGAAGAGGAACCATCCTCTAAGAAAGAAGACGCTCACGTTTCCCCGAAAAAAGACGTGCTTCCTTCTTCAGTGACAGAGAGAAAAAGTTCCCCTGTGCATGTGGTTCCAAGTTCCTCAAAAGATGCAGCGTCAGCTTCTCCCAAGAAGGAGACGCCAGTTTCCTCAGATGTAGAAAATGATGTAAATACCATAGAGATTATCCAGTCACCCAAAAGAATAAATACGGAGGCCTTACCAGATGTTGGAAAAGCAGATACAACTGCACTTTCTAAGGATAAATCTCCTAAGATAGAAAAAATTGTTGCAAGTTCAAGTGATTTACCGAAAGACCAGGAGTCTCAAACTGAGGAAACTGGGGAGGAGGAGCTAAATAAAGTTGATGATGAAGATGTTACAGAATCAAAAACAGATGGTACATTATCATGTGGTGATACAGATAAAGAAGAAGACAGAGTCACTGATGTGGATGAGAGGGTCAAGTGCATCGAGGAGGACTTAGCTAAGGACCAAGCAGATTTAGGACTCAGAAGGCATGGTATTTCTCTTACAGGACACACAGCAGTAGAAAAGGAAAAGGACAGGCAAAGTAAGACCATTTTTCTTGTTTCATGTTGAGTTATTTTGTTAGAAATTTTTTCCGATCAGTGGGGCCTATATAAGTTTTGAATTTGTTAGAAATTGGAATGGGTAAATTTTCAAATCTAATCAGTAAACTTTGATGACTTACTGTATTCTAAATTTAAGAGAATTTAAAAATTGCTTTTTTTAACCTTCATGAGATAAAGACTTCTAAACTTCATTTGCTCTCACAACACAGCTGTTAAATATTTTTGGTATCTTGATGCTTAATTTCATTGTCTAGAGTTTATCAGCATCTAAGTTTTACTTTTACCATACAAGCGAACAAAAAGATTGAAAATATTGTTTTTCATTGATTTCAAACAAAGTACCAGATTTTGTGGTAGTTTAATAGAGTGCAAAATTTATGCACTGTTATGGAATTGAAACTATAAATTATTTTACTTTCATTGGTAACATCATAAAAATGAAATAATTTCAGCTATCATAGAGAAAAGGAATCTTTTCACGAAATGCTGTACCTTTTCTCTTATTCAGTCTAGCTTTTGGTAATTTTCCTTGTAAAACAAAGATAGTTTGTAAAAAATGCAGATTTGCAAAAAAATATTATAGCACAGAAAGTTCCCAATACTTTTATTCATAATTTTAAAAAGAAAACATTAAGCTTTTATATTTGTATATTTACCTTCAGTTATCATTAATCATTTATGCAAAATAGATATGATTAAGAAATCTTTGTCTCTTTTGGTGATTATCATAAAATCATGATGTAGACTTAAGCTCCATTTTAGTATTTTGGTTCTGATAGATTTCATGAAAATATGATCATATAAATCTGATGTCTTGTAAAATTAAGAAATTGCAATACTTCCTTATACATATCCTGTATATAATGGGATATCTGATACATATTGGTATTATGAATAGATATATCTGGTTAGTTTTGTTCCCTACAACTAATGGCTTCTTTTTTTCAGGCGATTCAGAAAGGAAATCTGCTTCTGTTTCTCGCAGCTCATCAATCGGTTCCTCTCAGTCCCATTCTAGACAGATTTTCTCTTCAGGCCCAACAAGACCTCCCTTTAGAATTCCAGAATTTAGATGGTCCTACATTCACCAGAGATTGTTATCCGATGTTTTATTCTCTTTAGAAACAGACATGCAAGTCTGGAGAAGGTAATCTACATTTTCTTTTCTGAATATACAGTATTATCTCTATACATTTCTATGCATATACAGTACAAAGCTTTCATCCTTCTTAAATAGAGAATGCCTTTAATATAACTGGAACGTCCATTGAAAGCATTAACGAGGTAGTTAACAACAGGTGGTGAGTGCAGACGAGGTAGCTCCACCCACTCTTCTATCAAGGACTCTTCACTTTTGTAATTGGCTGAAATGAGTTTGGTCTTGCTTTTATGTGATATCCAAGTCTGTTTAATTTTTTTTTTATACTTTTTAGTTTAAATGTTTGATATATGCTTCATGGTAATTATGAAACAAGGCAGGACGCAAGTGTATCTTGGTCGGTGCATCGGTTTATGGTTAAACCTGCAATAGAGCCACTTGGTCTGCATGTTGGCTGCAAGATTGTTCAGAAATATTCCCATTCACCTTATGTAAATTGGGGCCAGTTAAGGCGGCCATATTCTTTGAGGACCGAGAAGGTTGTCTTCTCTGGTATCATCCTTGGCAGTGCCCATGGTGATAAAGGAGAGACTGTTTAGTATTTTGCAGTCCCCATGGAGTTTGCCATTTGAGGAAGCTCCTGGGGATATGTTCCTGACTTCTTCCCAGGAGTATGTTTTAGGAACTTTTATTTATATTGGGGAGGGTTTTCATGGTTGGTGGAGTGCAAGGTGATCGCTGCACTCCAACATGTGCTGAAAGCTTTACCTTGCTGACCACCGCCGACAAATGACGAAAGGAAGGCCTAGCCTTTGAGAAGGTTGTCAGGTATCTGTCTCTCAAGTCTGTCTTTTTTTTTTTTGTTAGTCTTAGTATCAGCAAAGAGAATAGGTGAGTTGCATGGTGTCTCTTTGTAATTAACCATGCTAATGGTTGCCAAGACTCAGAACCTATTAAGAGACAACCCCAGGTTCAAAACCTTCTCCATTCATTCTCCACATGATGCATTGGGCGGCAATTAAGAGGAGATGCTTTTGTGACCCATGAGAGCTCTGTGGCGCTATCTGAAGAGAACTCAACATCTCAGACTTGAACCAAGAAAGAGGTGTAAAAAACACTATTTATGGCTTTTTGAGACATTTAAGAACATACTCTTGGATCTTTGATTTGGTTAAGTTCCAGTTCAAACGAAAGCTCATGAATTAAAGGGTATTGATACCACTTAGACTGAAGAATCTGCAGTCAAACAGATGATGAAGGAATTTGGAAGCACTAAGTAACCTCCACAGCCTTCTTCAAGAGTATACCCTAAGTCCTTCAACTATTGTTCTTCACCCTATGTTGGTGGCTCTAGTAGTAGCCATCCTAGCTGCCATATGGGAAAGGAAACACCTTGTCTATGGTATAAGCCTGGAGAAAAGGTAGAATGACTGGTTCTTCTGCTTCTCCTTTCCTTTACTCTTGCTTTGGATGAAGCATTCGTATCGATTCATACTTTGTCATTGATACTGGTAAGTTACATTTCTGAGCACCATTCTTATTAGACTAGTTCTGTAAATACTAGTTCTCCCCCATCCTTCCTTTATGAGGGGGAGGATGGTAGAATGAATAACCTTCTATTGGCCATCTTAAACCAGGTATTTTATTCCAGACTACGTTTTCCCTTCATGGGAGAAATATTCCTTTATCGATCAAGTACCAGGTGCGCTAAACAAGTACAGTACAGGCCAGGCCCTCTCAGTTTACTCATTCCTATGATCGACTGAAGTGAGATTGCTTGAGTCATCTCTCACTCCTTTACTAGACTAGGGAGAAATGCATTTTCTAAGCAAGAAAAAGAACTAGTCGGTTTGGATCTAGGGGAATTTCTACCCGTTAATAAGTGCGTCTCCCATTTTTAAGGGACAAAAAGCTTTTATATGCGTAGGAACCAATAACAAATTTTATAAGTTATTTGTATTTTTTCCTAGCCATGCAAACAAAGTTTCTCACCTGACAGAGAGGTGGATGGGGCTACCTTGCCCGAGCTCACCACCTGCCATTAATCACCTCGTTAACGATTCCATCAACAACCTTTCTAGCTCCAGTAAAGACATTCCCTATCTTGAAGGAATTTGGTTTGTATAGCTAGGAAAGATACAAATAAACTCTTATCACTTGTCTTTTTCACACAGTATTTCCTTTTATTTAGAGTATGATATTTGAACTGCAAAAACAATAATTTTTTCATATAAAGTAGATGAAATGTTTTCTTAATGGATTGAGGTTAATTCTTTACTGTACAGTTCTAGTGTTTTGAATATAAAAGAAAGATTCATAATATATATAAAAATAATATGAATTTAATAGCTTTGAAATACGAGTGTTTATAGTTAAGATTTTTTGCATAAGCTTTATTCTTGCTACTTTTTAAAACAGGATGTTTTATCCCTAGTTTCTTTTTAAGTTATAAGACTTTAGAAGAATTTATTAACTTTAGAAATATTTACAAACTGTTACAAAATGTAATATAGTTTCACATATTTTCAGTCACTCAACCAAAAGTGTTTTAGACTTTGTCAACAACAGTGAGAATGCTATCTTCGTTGTGAATACTGTGCATCTCATATCTCAGTTAGCAGACAACCTCATCATTGCTTGTGGAGGCCTTTTACCTCTCCTAGCATCTGCTACCTCACCAAATGTAAGTACTGTATTGATGTTAGATTTCTTCAATGATAGGATGCTATAAGTTTGTTCCACCTTTCAGAGTAGAGTGAGAATGTCTTATTAATTGATTGATATATTATTCTGAGAAGCTATGCGACTTGCAGAGCAGGTTGTTGTTGTTACATGCTGTTAAGTCTTATTACCTTTCTAGAATCATCAGTATATTAGGGAAAGAAAGGGGGAAATTTCTTAATTTTAAGGGGTAACATCTACATTCCAGGCTTCCAGAGATGAAAGCCATATTTAACATTAGGGAAGGTTCAAAGTAATACTATATATATGAATTGTAGTAAATATGAAAATATGCTACAGTGCAGGTGAAGAAATCAACTCATTTATATTGTATATTGGGTGGATGGATGGAGTAAAGGAAGCTCTGGGTGATAGGAGGATAGATGTGAGCGAGGCAAGAGAGTGTGCTAGAAATAGGAATGAATGGCGAGCGATTGTGACGCAGTTTCGGTAGGCCCTGCTGCTGCCTCCGATGCCTTAGATGACCGCGGAGGTAGCCGCAGTAGGGGATTCAGCATTATGAAGCTTCATCTGTGGTGGATAATGTGGGAGGGTGGGCTGTGACACCCTAGCAGTACCAGCTAAACTCGGTTGAGTCCTTGTTAGGCTGGGAGGAACGTAGAGAGTAGAGGTCCCCTTTTTGTTTTTATTTCTTTGTTGATGTCGGCTACCCCCAAAATTGGGGGAAATGCCTTTGGTATATGGATGGATGGAGTAAATATGAAAATCTGCTATAGTTCAGGTGAAGAAATCACCTCATTTATATGCTATATTTACATACTTGTAACAATCGTAATACTGAAATCTTTTCACTTATTTTTCAGAATGAACTTGATGTACTGGAACCAACTCAAGGAATGGGTGTAGAAGTTGCTGTGTCTTTTCTACATCGCCTAGTCAATATGGCTGATGTTTTAGTATTTGCATCTTCACTTAATTTCTCTGAACTAGAGGCTGAGAAGAATATGTCAAGTGGAGGTATTCTTAGACAGTGCTTAAGACTGGTAGGTATCATTATAACTATTTTTGCGTAATAAACTTTTGTTTTGTATGTATATTACTTATGTTTTGAATTTTAAATCAAAATGTATGCTAATACTGTAATTGAAATGGTCTTCAGTATTGGTAACATTGAAGGCATGAAAGCCTGATTGCTTCCAAGTTATCTTTCATTTATTTTTGGGGTTTTACTTTGCTGGTTTCTGTAAAGGGGTAATTTAATTTCACTGTCTTTAGATAATCTTACCAAGTTTTTTGTTTGTTAAATACTAAGAAAAAAGCATGGCTTTATTTAATTTGATGAAGCTTATCTTTGAGCCACATATCTTATGTCTAAGATAAGCTTCATCGCGTGGCAAGAGATCGATCCCCGCCCAGGGCCGTGAGTTTAAGCTGTTTACTGGGGAGGCTACTGCTGTGGTAGGGCACCACAGTGGGGGGTTGGGCTTGCCCGCCTGACGTTCTGGTGAGCATCTATTCTGATGAAACTGGAACTGAAACCAGACACCTTTAACCTTTAACCTTTAAGAAGCTCTAGCTTCTTGATAATTAACACTAAAAAAGAAAATAAAAATATCTGAATCCCTATATCCTTTCCCTCCAGGAGGCCAAACAAATGTAATATTTAACCCACACTCATACTGTGAGGCAAAATGGTCTTAGTATACTGTAGTATAGATAATTTATAGTTGTTTTTTTGTACTTCTGTAAAGAAGAAGATATGTCCTTAACATGTTTATTTGCCTGAAATGAATTCTTTTAAACTTGGCTTTAGAGAAGATTGATTGATTGAATTGAAGTTTTCCGACATTCTGATATCTAAGGTCATTGACACAAATATCATTTGTTATAAATAAAAAAATAAAAAAGATAATTTTTGTTTTTTAGGAAATGTAAGAGATAAGTTGGTCATACTTAGGGTGTAACCTAAAAAAGGGTGTAACCTGAAAAGTATATGATCATTGTTTAGAGTCAAGTCTTGCTGTTTTACATTAATGACCATTTAGTTAATGTTTGTCTCGTATTCAGTGAATTGGATACTCAAAATTTAGTAGTTTTAGAAGCAATATGATATTTTTCAAAAGTTACTTATGAGTCTTTTGTCATTGAAATGGAATTGCTGTAGTTAATAAATACAGCCATTTTTAAGGTTATGCTTACCAACTACCTTATATCATTTGATAATCAGATACAGGGTTATGCTGTCAGCATTATGAAAGGGTTCTTGCAGCATAGTCTTTCTTTAGCCTTTAGCTACACTTACTTTTTAGTCTCTATTATTTCTTAATTTCTTCCTTCTTTCTGTCCTCCCAGCACCGCCTTGCCAAATGACCCAAGTTCCAAACATTCATTCATTGCTACTTTTGAGGTTCATGATTACTTTTGTGTAAGGGTTTGAAGGTATAAGATTATATAACGTTGTAATTTTCTTTCATCAGAATCTCAGAAGTTTAAGAGGATGTTAAGGAAAAGAAAAATTCAATGTATTTCTTAATGAAATCCATTGAATTTTGAGATTACTTGCTTACATTGGGTCCTTCTCTCTGGTTCCGGTTCACTTTCCCTTTGCCTACACATACACCGAATAGTCTGGCCTATTCTTTACAGATTCTCCTCTGTCTTCATACAACTTACAACAGAGATTACCAAACAATTCTTCTTCATCTAAGGGGTTACTGTATTGTATGTTAAGTGGCCACTTTAATCTTGTAAAGGGTAGAAGAGACTCTTTAGCTATAGTAAGCAGCTCTTCTAGGAGAAGAATACTCCAAAATCAAACCATTGTTCTCTAGTCTTGGGTAGTGCCATAGCCTTTGTACCATCGTGTTCCATTTCCTTGGTTAGAGGGTACACTCGGGCACGCTGTTCTGTCTTGTTTCTCCTTCTCTTGTTTTGTTCAGGTTTTTAATGGTTATATAGGAGATATTTATTTTAGTGTTGTTACTCTTCTTAAAAATTTTATTTTTCCTTGTTTCCTCTCCTCACTGGGCTATTATTCCTGTTGGAGCCCCTGGGCTTATAGCATACTGCTTTTCCAATTAGGGTTGTAGCTTAGCAAGTA
The DNA here is from genome assembly GCF_036898095.1 of Palaemon carinicauda. NCBI lineage: Eukaryota > Metazoa > Arthropoda > Malacostraca > Decapoda > Palaemonidae > Palaemon > Palaemon carinicauda. Next base: position 125,082,326 of record NC_090738.1, on the reverse strand, counting down.
ATAATAATAATAATTAGCTAGTAATAATGATATGTATTTATATTAATGATTTATTCTTCAATAGGTGTGTACAGTAGCTGTTAGAAATTGCCTTGAGTGTCGCGAAAGAAGTCGTCTCCAGGAAGTCAATGGAGCTGGTGGCAATGGAATCAAGCCCATAAGTAAATCTAGACACATTCATTCCCTTATTAGAGGAGCACAAGCATCTCCAAAGGTGAGTTTACTGTCTTTTAACATTTTCAATTATAGTACATTTTACTAGTGTCTTTAAAGACTCCTAGTTAAAAAATTGTGTAGTATTGTCTGAAAGAATATAAGTATGTCTTTTGACGTCTTCAATTCTAGTACATTTTGCTATTGCGTTAAAGACTCTTAGTAAGATTTTATGAGTAGTATTGCCTGAAAGAATAAAGTATGTCTTTTGACATCTTCAATTCTAGTACATTTTGCTATTGCGTTAAAGACTCTTAGTAAGATTTTATGAGTAGTATTGCCTGAAAGAATAAAGTATGTCTTTTGACATCTTCAATTCTAGTACATTTTGCTATTGCGTTAAAGACTCTTAGTAAGATTTTATGCGTAGTATTGCCTGAAAGAATATAAGTATTTTTGACATCTTCAATTCTAGTACATTTTGCTATTGCATTAAAGACTCTTAGTAAGATTTTATGAGTAGTATTGTATGAAAGAATATAAGTGTCTTTTATCGTCTCCAATTATAGTATATTTCGCTATCATGTTGAAGACTGTTTGCAAGACATTATGAGAAGTATTGTCTTAAAGAATATAAGTAGTTATTTACTCTTGATTTTATTTTGCAGAATATAGTGGAGAATCTTGGCACTCAAAACAGTCCTGTTAGAGATCCAGAAAAACTACTGCAAGATATGGATGTTAATAGATTGAGAGCCGTTATATACCGGGATGTGGTAAGTTGGTATATCAATTGATATAATGAATATACTGAATATGTGTCTATATAAGACTTCCGTGGTCTGGGACTCACCACAGAAAGTTTACTGCAGTACTGGGAGCATACTACCCTAGTGGCTTGAGGGATATTGGCAAAATACTATCAGTTATCTAAAGAGTTTATTGCTCAAAAAGTTCTCATTATGAATACATTCCACAGTAAAAGGTATAAATCATATAGTACTACATTACTATATTATAAAGCGGAGTTTGGCTACTCTAGCGTATGTTAGCCTAAGATTACCTAGCGTTTGTTAATTTAGACTTGCCTATCATAAAGAGTAGTGATAAGAGTTAGAAAGACTTTTAGGATAGATTGTTGAATGATTTTCTAGAATTTCACACATTTTGCTGGTGCTGGTATTTATTTTCAAAACTACATAAGTTTAAAGTTTTGGTTTCATGTTTTGTGCACGAGATAATATCTGACGTTGGTTTGATTATTTCCATGAACCTCTCCTGATGTTCATATTGTTTCTTTCTTAAAAGTTTGGTATATCAACATCCTCCCCTGAATTTTCAAACATTTCGTATGTTTCTTTCCTTTCAATAGACTCGTGCCTCTAGTAAAGTAGTGAGACATTTTTGGTTAATTTCAAAAATTCAATTTCTGTCTCTTGTCTTTTTCATTCCCCACAACTCTAATCCATACATAACAATTGAATAAATCACTTTCTCATACAGAACTCTCCTTACATTCATTCCTAACAATCTATTCTTTACCACTCCCTTCACTACCCCCAACACTTTACATCGTTCATTCACTCTCGGACATACAGCTGCTTTCACTACACCATTTGCAGCAAAAATGGACCCCAAGTACTTAAACTGATCTACTTCCTCAAGTAACTCTCCATTCAACATGAAATTCAATTTAGTACCACTCTTCCGTCTCGTGCATCTCATAACCTTACTCTTACCCACATTACCTCTCAACTTCCTTCTATCGCACATCCTTCCAAGCTCTGTCACTTATCCACAACCAGTACTGTATCATCCGCAAACAACAACTGATTTGCCTCCCATTCATGATCACTCTTGTCTATCAGTTTCGTCCTTGACCAAGCACTTGAGCAACCACCTCTATTACAACTCCATCATCAAACAAATTGAACAACCATGGCAACATCTCACATCCCTGTCTCAACTCCACTCTCACAGGAAACCGCTCACTCACTTCATTTTCTATCCTAACACACGCCTTGCTGCCTACGTAGAAACTCTTTACTGCTTGCAACAACCTTCCACCAATTCCATATAACCTCATCACATTCCACATTGCCTCCCTATCAACTCTATCGTAAGCTTTCTCCAGATCCATAAACGCAACATACACATCCTGGCCTTTGGTAATTATTAGTAATGAATAGTGAATATAAAGTATCTTAAGATCAGTAACAACGTCAAAATAGATCTGTCGTATATAAACTATGTAGAGAGACTTATATCAGCCTGTTCAACATAAAAGCATTTGTTGCAAGTTTGAACTTCTGATGTTCCACCAATTCAACTGCCTGCTTTGGAAGATTATTCCGCAATCTGGTTACAACTGAAGTAAAACTATAAGAATATTGTGTAGATCTATCCGTTTCTTGTATTATAGGGGATGTATTTAGGACTCAGTGTTAAAAGGCCTTCAGTAGTCAAGTCTTATTTTTTTTAATCTGGATGTAGTTTTATAGTATTCAAAAGGTTCCACTTTCGAACTGTTGGAAAATCTTTCACTTACAGATTTCATGGCTAAAACACTTCTCCTATTGGCAATGGCTTCAGCTAAACGCATAATAAACTATAACCACTATCTTTTAACGTATTCTTCGGGGAGCAAAAGATGATTTTGAAACTCCTTGCTTTCCTTTAGGGCAAAAGCTGATTTTAAGTCTGCCACAATTTATTCAAATCCCCTCTTTTGAGATGTATGTAAACATTTCATCTGTAAATAGGTTTCTTTTTCTGGTAAGAGCTGTTCAGTATTATTAGGAAATAACTTTGGACATTACTGGTAGTGTTCGATGATGTTCTGTAGGATTTCTAGTAAAAGGTTTGATCACAAACTCAAAGAATTGGATCTAAATCTAACAAATGCTTTAAAGGTTAAGGTTTGGGGTATTAGGAGTATACCTGCATCTAATTTTTGCAGAAATCTTTCTTTGCAAAGAGTTGTAGTGACAGATCAATGGCGTACCAAGTTGGTGTTTGCTAAACATTGTCTTGAAGAATCCTGGTTCACTTATAAAGATTGCTGTACTGGAAGTTCTATAGGGGCTTCCGACAGTGTTGATTATTAACTTTTTAAAATTTAGTTAAACTATAATTTTCTTATTATTTCTCTGTCCCTCCTCTGATGTTCATATTGCTTCTCAAGGAGCTACGTTTAATCAACAAATACTCGTAAAATTTTCAAGTTTAAAACTTTTCCTATTTTCTATCCCTTCAATAGACTTGCGTCTAGTAAAGTACCATAATAGAACATTCTAGAGCTAAGTGGAAAGAAGCCCATTACTGATGCGCCAGTGTCTCTTTATCCTTTCACTTTCAAAGTTGAAATTATCCTTCTTTTCTTGACATCACAAGTCAGCGGGAAGGAAGGTAGGTATGTATATGAACACCAGGTGAGCTTAGAAATAAATTTTATTATTAAATTTCTATTTATTTCTCTGAAACCCCCCTGATGTTCATAGAATACATTGTGAAATATGACTATTTTGTTTACTAAATTTAAGATACCAGACTGTAGATTATCTCTAAATGATACTTTTCATTGTGTCCAAATGCTACTTTTGATTTTTTATTTAATTAAACCTCAGATTGTCGTAGATAGGCGATTCATAGATTAACTGAGCCCAAAATTAAGTAGACCACATCTCCTGCAGCTACTATAGGGCTTATAGTGTCCATCAGTCTTGATAAACAAACCAGGATTCCTTCAGAAGATATTTACCAAAAACCAACTTGGTACACCATTGAGCTGCTGCTAAAACTTTCTAAAGAAAAATTTCTGCAGAAATTAAAGGATATAGCTGCACTTCTATGATGCACTTTAACTTTCAGGATTTTTGTTCGATTTGAATCCAATTCTTTGTGTGATTTTTTTTTTACCATTCTTTTAACGAGAAATGACATTGCATCTGTGATTAGGTTAATTAGGGACCTTAATCCCACAAAACAAACTTGGGTCACTACATCTAATTCCTGTAGTTTTAGGCAAATAATATTGAATGGCTCTCACCAGACAAAGAAATCTGCTTTCTGATGACATACTTTCATACATTTTTAAAGAAGGGATGTGTCTATTAAAGGGAAGAAAAATGGGACAAGTTTTGACAATTTTACTGGTAAATGTCAATGAAACCAAGCTTCTAGGGAAGCAATATGAACATCAGCTGAGTACAGAAATAATTTTTATCAATAGAATTAATTTTTTTTTAGAAATTTCTATTTTTAGTAACACGGAGTTGAGGTTCTATAGGTGGGTAACTAGAGATAAAACTTGAGTCCCGTATTCCAAATATCGGTAGAAAAACAATCAGGAGTCCTGCATTTCAAATGGTATTTTGAGAGAATTTTTTATCATTAACTTTTGCCAGTTGAATAAATTTTTTTTATTATTTTGTACTGTACTATTTTAATTAAAAATTACCTATCTTTTTTTCACTGGTGTCCCACCTCCATCAGAGTGTAGGAATCATCAATATGAACAACGGGAAGTTTGTCGAAATAAATGGAATTTTAATAATAAAATTTATTTCTATACTCCTGATGTTCAAATTCAGGCCTAACCTCATGACCTCATTAATGGCTAGTGTGTCTCATACTTTACTAGAGGCATGTCTTGATTAAAAAGGAGAGAAAATGGAAGTTTTTAAAAAGAATTATGGGTAAATGTCAATAAACCGAGCTTCTACAGAAAAAGCAATACAAACATCAGGTGAATATAGAACTAAATTTTATTATCGATCTTTCATTTTTTTAAGGTTAAAACTCTTCCTTATACACTAACATATAGGGTAAGAGTATTAGTCTTACTTACATGAACAAAGATCTCTTAATGTTCCTGTCTCATATTTAACAGGAATGATTTTACTATGGAGAACACCTTCGTCTTAGCTTACGCCTTGTTAGAAAAATCTTGCATTTTTTAGTACCACATTTGGTGAAAAACGGTGTAAATATTGTACTTTCCAGAAATCATTACATGCCAATTTCAGTTTTTATTTCTGTCAATACTGTAGCATATTCTTACCTTGTTTATCGTATGTTGACGAATTAAAAGTTACTGTACGTCCTATTTTTATATCTCTTAGTAAATGGTTTATCTTTTTTCAGGAGGAAACAAAGCAAGCTCAGTTCTTATCTCTAGCAATTGTCTACTTCATTTCGGTGCTTATGGTGTCAAAGTATCGAGACATTTTAGAACCACCTACCAATGCCTCCTCTTCACCACCCCCACCACCGCAAACTGCTCACACCAATGGCGCATTTACACAGCACCATTTCTCAGGTAAGAAGGTTCATGTTAGAAGTCAGTTATTTTATCTGTAAGCATCTTACAGTGAATGGTGTTACTTTGCTAATTAAATCTATTTTCTTCATTGTTAATTTATCGTGTAATATGATAAATACAAACTTTTTAAATTTTCATTTCAAGTTCTGTAGTGCAATACTCTAGATATTCCGTATAAGAGCATTTTTTTCAATTAAAGTACAGTAATTCAAAATCAGGCTGCAATAATATGTACCACTGTACCTCATTCATTCATATATTCAAGTGCAAAGTGCATAAAATATCGATGGTTATTTTTTCTATTTATTGGGTTTATCTTTTATCTTGAAAATTAGTTATTTCATGAGTCATTTGCACACAAAAAATATACGAACAATTTAGGTCCTCTGTATTAAATACCATAATTTTGTGATTCATTACTAACAAGATAGTGGCTTTTTTAACAGATGAAAGTGATATTTAACAATATTGCAGGAGTGTCCATATTTTATTAAGTTCTCTGTACACCATTCCCAAGCAACGAAATAGTTTTTTTTTTTTGGATAGGCTATAATTTATAATTCCTCTTGCTTTGTTTATCAGTAGAGTGAAATTTTTATTCTGTAAAGCTGAAATCATATTGTAAAATAATTAGGGAAAATTTTTGTAAGCTCATTTGTATTTTCTCTGCTGTTAATTCTTGTATCAAGGTTTTTATGATATAATGACTAGAGTAGCTATTCACTTAATGAAAAGGTAAAAGGTAATATTCTGGCAGGACTGCAGTGTCAGAGTGCATTATGTTTGTTTCCAAGTATTGGTATTTTAAATTAATATTATTTATTAACTGTTGTCAGTGATAGATATTTACCCCAGTCAAGAAATGCTGTATATTCCCACTAAAGGTGAGAAGGACGAAGCAAAGGAAATTTACCCTAAAAGTGAGGAGGAGGAAAAGGTTAAGACCGAAGAAAAGGATAAGCCTGAAGGGAAGGATAGTCCTAAAGAAAAGGATAAGCCTGAAGGGAAGGATAGTCCTAAAGAAAAGGATAAGAATAAATCATCCACAAAAGGTGAAACTGAGAAAAAATCAAAAGATGATGAAGCTGCTGTCCTACCCATGGAGGGGCCTTCAACGGTATCAGCTTTGGTATCTGAGTGTGTAGATAAGCCAGAATCATTGAAGAGTTCAGCCTTGCCTTCAGTAACCCTTCCTGCTCTGACTCTTTCTGTTATCCAGTCAAATCTTAAGCAGACAATACCCACCAGCACCACCCAAGTTTCTTTGGGGCCTGAAACCAAGGAGGGCAAAGAGATAACAAGTGCAGGCAGTGAAGTTAGAAGTAGCGTACAACTGACCAAGAAGGTCGCTCCTATTTTTCCTTCGTTCTCACAAACTTTAGATCCTAAATATATGCCGGGAGGCTCGTCATCAGGAATATTTGGGAAATCCGTCAAAGAGAAGCCATGGAAAATGAGTTTATTTGGTGGTCTTGGGAAAGCTCAAAAAAAGGATCAACCTCAACCTAAATCTCAAACAGAATCTGTCAAAAGAGCGGACAGTAAAGAAAAATCAACCGAAGGTATTTGTTACAACGTTAGAACAAGTAGAAGCTTTCAGGAACTGGCACAGTATTTCCTATCGTTGAAGAAATGTATCTTGTATTTCGTAAATGTCTTTGCAATAATTATATGGTAACTCCTTACCTTCCTCACCCCAAACCATACACTACAAAGTTCAAGGAAGTTCCCCGTTCTTTTAGATAGTTTACAGTTGAGACTTATATGCAGATGTGTTCAAGAAAGACTTCAATTCTTTTCAATCGTTTACACTTGAGATTGGCATGAGAATAATAGCACTTGAATTACAATACAAGAACTTATAGCATATAAGGCATTGTAGTTTACAGAAGAGAATAACAAAAAGCTACTCGTAGAAACAGTAAGTGCTCTTGAGGCAATTCAAGTAAACCTTTAGGTCAATGCCGTAAGATGCAATGAAATCCTATCTTTCTTTTTTCATCGTATTTATTACTGACCAAAGACACTTTATACTGGAATCCACAAAGTTATTATTACATTTATAATTTTTCTTTTTTACCTTATACATGATAATTTATAACATTACAGACTAAAGACACTTTATACTGGAATCCACAAAATTTTCATTGCATTTTCAACATCTTTTATTTACCTTATTCATAAGATTATGATGTGGATTTTTTTAGGAAACTAGTATCTGGTTGGTATGGAATTACTGTATGAAAGGTTCCCTCAGGACTGCTATACTTTGCATAGTCTATGGTAACAAATATTATACATTATGTAGTACTGTAGATGTGTTCGTAGTTGTGCAGTCCTGATTATTATTACTGTAATGATTAAATTTCACCGGTGCTGTATTAATGTGGTAAAATAGTGCAGTATTCATATCTTAAGCTTGATCCTAGGTATTAGTAGGTGTTGGAAATTCATACCAGAGCTCATTTTAGCAATATTGAATAGATGTACATTAGAGAAAAGAATATTTGGATTAGAATGGGAGTTACAGAAGTATTCAAGAGAATTTTATATACCGTACTGTACAATATGCAGAGATATGGCATTGTATACATCATTTACCTAAAGAAATTATTTGATTGTTAGTGGCCTTACATTTGGCATGTGTTGTACATAAATAACTATTGAGGTTTAGGTGTTCGTATGATCCAGTTGAAGTATTTTAGTGAAAATGTAAACATATCAATTCCATTGGCAAATAATTGGTGAGGGATCTATGGTCGTGGTTCAATCATGCCCCAGTTTTCTATACAGACACTCAAGAATGAGCGAGCTTGGTTTATTCCTGGCATTCCATGCATCTCTTTTTTTTTCTCTGGTATATTCAGCAATAACTATGTCTTAGAAATGGTGCTAGAGGAGCATTCATTGGCCTTCTTTACTACAGTATAAAATTATGAAAAGCTGTAGACATAGTTACATCCTGTCATAAAATATCAAAGCACAAATTCAATTTTATCCCCAAAAATATGGAACATCAAAATCTAACCCATTTTTTATTTGATATTAAAGGACTTTAAAACAAAATATGCGAGGATAATCCTTTGTTTGTATAAGTAACGGGAAACATCAAGAATACTACATCTGTATCTTATAGAAAAGGATAGATGGGAAATACTTCTTGATACATCTATGATGATAGGTTTCTTTAAGGATTAAGAAACTTAGTGAGGGGAGAATTAATATAATTGAAGATATTCATATACATTGCCATCTCTCTTTCAAGTAATCACAGGTAAAATATGTATGAGGAGTATTATATTTTAGCCATTGAAAAAAAATTTGTGTAGCAGCCTTGTGCACTAGCACCCAACTGTTTGCTTATATACAGTAATGCAGTATTCATGTATAGTAATGTAATATTCATCTATGATAATTCATATACTATGTGTTCAATAATACTGTACCTGTAATATGTTGACTTTGTGATGTGTACACATGTGTTAGTTGGTATGTATTCAATTCGTGGTGAAATTTCAAATATTTTCCACCAGTTTCAAACATGTTTTTGCACCAAAGTACAGTAATACCTCAGGATACAACATTAATTTGTTCCGAAGTAGCTTTTGTAACATTATTTTTTTATTATAATGATATAGAATGAAATAGAACCAAATACATTTAAATCATTCAGTATACCTAACCTAACCGTGCGAATTTTGTTTCGTATCCTCGGTATTTTTTCGTGATGTGAAGCGAAAAAATCTCACGTCGTTTCGTAAAATGAGATTTTGTATTCAGAAACTTGTATCTTGAGGTTTCACTGTATACAAATGGACTATGCTAAGAAAGTTGTTATCTTTATTGGTATTTGTAATCAAGCAGCACCATAATGTAGAGTATATTGCATCATTATTTGAAAATTATTATCAACAAATTCATTTATGTTTGTTCATTACTTTATACAGTACTCTTAATGTAGTATTTTCTCACAAATAATAAACAGTTAAAGTGATATCTTTGTATCATAGAGTAAATGGTACAAAGTAACTTACTTTATCTATTTGATATACAGTAGTATGAATCCTATTTGTTCCGTAACCGGAATACAAACCACTCTATTTAATAGGGGAGTGACAAGGCCTCACCCCCTATTAAATAGCTAAGGTTTGTATAGTTACGAAAAATACAAATTATCTACAAATTTGTCATATTTCATGCTTTTTTTCTGCATCAGAACTCAGATTTTTCCTACCGACAATAGAGGCTCTTTGTTATTGGACTTTTTGTAGATATGTTGCAATTCCAGTCTCAAATGGAGTATTTCTCATTAAAAGAAATAAAATTCCTTTAGCTTCTAGAGAGTAAACAGTATTGCTTTTATAACAGTTTCATTTTTTGTGCAATATACTTTGGCTATTTTATGTTAAAGATTATTGTTCTGATATTTTTTAACAAAGGTAAAATTTTTAGAAAATTATATAATAACATACTGCTTATAATTGTGAAGATATGGAAAGAAGCATATATTTTTTTTTTTTTATTGAAATCCCACCTTGCATTGTACTGGGTTGTAATCATTGAACATAATTGTGATTAGGGAAATAGCTGAGAACTTTTATTCTTTTGGTATCTGGTCAGAGCAATGTTTAATATTGTTGGATTGTGACAGCCAACCATTGTTAAAAATGTGTTCTTAGTTGTGATGATGGATGTTCTATCAGATATTTTATTTATAACATCTTTTTATTGCAGTACAAGTTCAGTAGTTTATACCTTCCGTGGATGCATCTCCTGGTTCATTTGCCTAATGTAAATGCTTTTCGTAGGTACAGAGCGTACTGGGGAAGTAGATGAAGATGGAGAATATGAGGTAATTGTTGTTGACCAACATAATTCATCTATATTAGCATCTGACCACTGTTCTACAGCATCATCTGGACCACCTTCCTTAAAGGTAATGAGAAATTTCTTTTAGTCTACTAAGCTTATCTGATGAATCCTTGATACTCCCTCTACACGACCATAGTATCATTGCTTATGCACCCATTTATCAAGTTAGAAATATTGCAGTAACCTTTCATTTTTATGTAGATAGATTTCATGACCTTTTTCCCCATCATCATTTACAGGTATTACAGTTATATAGTAGTATTCATAGTATCATTTTCATTTAATATACTGTATACAATTCATAGAAGTTTCTATTGTAATTTTATTTGATTCTTCAGTTTACCATAGTTTCGGTGATGTGTCTGGTGTAAGAATATTAAGACAGTTTAACTAATTTATATTATTTGAGAAAAAATAGATCAGATATTGTATTTAATGACTTGAATGATGTGTTTATCTTTGAAGCTTTCTTTTTAATGAAGTCTAAATTACTTGTGCACCATATGTAGTGTATATACTCCAGTGCTGAAGAGAAAGAACTCATATATTTTGGAAGCTCGTTTAAAGCTGTATTTTTTTGTTTGATTCAATCCACACTTTGCGGATTATAACTTTGCTGTAGATAGTTCAGAAGATTGTTAAATTTTGATGTCTCACAAGAAAACAAAATTTATAGAAAAATACATCAAAATTCCAGCGACTATATCTCAGGCAGAGAATTGTGATAGAATGTTAGAGACTAATAGTTGACTTGAAGCACAAAATAGATAGTAATGTACAATATTACTGTACACATAGTTTCATTTTGCTGGAAATTTCAAGTTCCATAATGTTTTCAAACATTATATTTAGTAGGGTACTGTATTCCATTTTTCCTTGACAAATAAAACTAACAGTGAAATTTGTTTAATCACAAGTTATTTTCTTCATATTTTTATGTTTTGAAAGTTGATGTTACTAAAGAAAGTGCAAAAAAATATAGCTGGTTTGGAGGAACTGAAGTATATCACAGTGTATTGTATGAAGTAAAGATATTTTGAGAAATGCTTCTTATTTTAAATTGTATTGATGAGTTGGAGAATTTATTTTCATATATCGTCACCCTCATAAACTAACTGCCTAAGTCATTTTCTCCTCTTGTTGGGAAATAAAAAAACCTTCTCATTTCCTAATTCTTTATATCATTGTGTTGAGCTTGAATTAACAAATTCTAATTCACAAATTCTTCTGTTAAGAATTTGTGAATTGAAGCTCAAGACAATGATATAAAGAATTAGGAAATGAGAAGGTTTTATTTTTATTTCCCAACAAGTGGAGAAAATGACTTAGGCAGTTAGTTTATGAGGGTGACGATATGTAATCCTGCAAGATTTTAGATATAGGAAGGATTAAATATGTAGCATTTCAACTCTCAATGAAATTGTTCAGTATCTTTGTCATTCACTGTACTTGTTTTTCTTTGAAGTTGAATTTTAGCTCTGATAAATCAATTATTCTACGAAGTTTGAGGCAAAAAGTTTAGCTCAGAGTATTGATTAGTTGCTTGATTAAATGGGAAAGAGAATTACAATATTGTAAATACATGTACTGTATATATGTACAGGAGTTGAATTTTATGAAAAGTGTAAGTAGATAATGTAAACTTAATACAATTATAGTCTGATATTGTTTTGTAAAAGTACACAAGTCATTGCACCTTTTATTCATATTAATGTACATTTGGAATTTTCCCTTGTCAACTTGAGGATATCCTTTTTGTTGATGGCATTCAAGTAAGAGTTTTATATGGATTCGTTCTCTTAATCCTGTTGAAGAAAATTAGAATACTATGTTAAACAAGGGGTGAAAGGTTCATCAGAAGAGCTGCTATAACCATATTAATATTTTTTCTTTTACAGTTCTTTTTTTTTTCATGGTCATATTTTGGTTTTTGAAAGTCTTGACATGTAAATACAGTAGTTTAGTTATATAATATTAATATCTCTCTCTCTCTCTCTCTCTCTCTCTCTCTCTCTCTCTCTCTCTCTCTCTCTCTCTCTCTCTCTCTCTCTCTCTCTCTCTCTCTCTCTCTCTCTCTCTCTCTCTCTCTCTCTCTCTCTCTCAGGATAGTTACGAACAGAATTGCCTATCTTTAGTTAGATTGATTAAGTTTATGAAAGAAAGGAATGTGTTAGTTTTGTCATACATGTGGAATATTGTTTATTACCTTGTACATGTACAGATGTGTAGGGAAATTGTGTATAGTTTGTATACAGGTTCTATATGCAGTATGTAAAATACATATTTCTTATGGCATGGTATCTTTCTCTCATTTTATGGTTGAATGGTTAGATATGTTTGATAACTTTAACAGAAATAGGAGTATAACTTAGTATAACTTAGACATTTGCCTTGCTTTTTCTTAATTATTTTTTTTTCTGTATAATTTAGATTAGTTTCATCTTAGTTGTCAGAATTTGCAGAATTTTTTTATAACAAGCTTATGTTGAGAGCAACTCTAAAAAAATATTAGAAAAGCACTAATATCATCGACTATAATTGTCAATGAATTGACTGATCCTTACTCCTCCTGATGCTTTCAAATAAGTTTAGTAGTTTAGGTAATACTATTTTTAGGAACCTTTACTCTATGATAACCCTTTTGCACATTGACTGACTGGCTATGTAAGCAATTAAAAGTATGTAGACTAGTATGTTAAAAGTATTCCTTGGTTCATAGTACTGTAATCATTTTTCCCTGTGATTTTCCATTGATATTATTTAGAGCTACTAACCTGACCTCCCTGTGGTCTCTCCCCAGTCCAATCACACTATAGGAACTGGCCCCGTTCCTAAGTATGGTTGTAATGCCTATGGAGCTAAGGTTTCTAAGCCTGTAGCTCGCAACAACATGATTAACCCTAAGGTAACAGTAACACGTAACCAACTTCGTATATTCAATGGATGGTGTTCCCTTTTGTGCTTATGGTGTGATTTGTATCTCCTCACTGTATGCTTGAAGTGCACCGATGCTTCTTGTTTTTATTTTTTTTTTAATACCCAATATATTGTCCCCAAAACTATTTTTATTCTCAAAGCTATTCTGAAATTAGGTGACTTATTTTTGTGCTACTTTTTAGTTATTTTCAACACATTAAATCGGACTGAATTTAGGCCATCATGTTCTATATTTGCTGCTGAATGTGTAGATACAGCAAAGATGCCACCCTTTTTCCTAATTTGCAGGTAATGTTTAGGCCTACATCTTTCAGAGCACTTGCGTTTTCATTGGAGTCTATTGCAGTTTTTTTTTCATATAAACTTCACTGATAGAAATTAGGCCTCATAAGAGTTTGATAGATGTAAGTTGGTGGTTGTTAGCATATAAAAATGTTCAAAAGCAATAGCAAGAGAGCTTACTGGTACATAAATAACTTATATGTCCATCCATATACCAAGGCACTTCCCCCAATTTTGGGGGGTAGCCGACATCAACAAAAGAAACAAAACAAAAAAGGGGACCTCTACTCTCTACGTTCCTCCAGCCTAACAAGGGACTCATCCGAGTTCAGCTGGTACTACTAGGGTGCCACAGCCCACCTTCCCACACTATCCACCACAGATGAAGCTTCATATTGCTGAATCCCCTACTGCTGCTACCTCCGCGGTCATCTAAGGCGTCGGAGGCAGCAGCAGGGCCTACCGGAACTGCGTCACAATCGCTCGCCATTCATTCCTATTTCTAGCACGCTCTCTTGCCCCTCTCACATCTATCCTCCTATTACCCAGAGCTTCCTTCACTCCATCCATCCACCCAAACCTTGGCCTTCCTCTTGTACTTCTCCCATCAACTCTTGCATTCATCAAATACATGAAATAAATTCTAATCAAATTTAAAGATCCAATGAAAATGCAATTCATCTGCATTTACAATTACACTTTTGAATAAGATATGGTGAAGAAAAAATTTATTTTTTACAGTAAACATTCAGTACAGCTTAGTGAAGCATGGTAATTTTCCTCTAGCACATTGAAGATTATATTTGCACCAAAATCTGTCCATTTAGCATAAATAAGATTCTGTTTAATTTTTTATAAGTGTTTTTTTTTTTTTTATTATAGTATTCCTCTACTGTAAATATTTTTAATTGGTGAAGGATTTTGTCTTGCATTGCATGAATAACTCATCTTGATGCAAAGTAATTAATTGTTTTACTGTATTATATGTATTTTTTTTATCGTGGTTAAGTACTTTATTTGATTACAGTGTGTAAGTTTAGTCATACTTTTGTAAATATATTTCATTTTATTTAGTTTTCAGAAGGTATTAACAGGAACTCCAATTCAAGGAAGTGATCACAAGTTGTATGGTTTTTTTATTATATGTATGGAGATTTTGAGCCCGGTTTTTCAAAAACAAAACTTAAACTACTTGTCCCCTGTTGTGCCTACAATAACATGGAAGGTTCAGTAGGGATTTTCTGTGATTATGCACCTTTGATTTGTTTTTCTACAAACCCATAACCTATTTACAGCCGAATATTCATGGTCTCAGAATGTACATACATACATACATATACCAAGGCACTTCCCCCAATTTTGGGGGGTAGCCGACATCAAACAAATGAAACAAAGGGGACCTCTCCTCTCTACGTTCCTCCCAGCCTGACAAGGGACTCAACCGAGTTCGGCTGGTCTCAGAATGTACTCGCAATTTATTTTTAAAAGGCTTCCTGTTGTTCATCTGCCACTTGGAACATAAGGTAACCATTCTTACCTTTGCCTGTGCTTGTATGTTGTTTAAAGATTTACAGGTTGCTCGTGAGCGGCAGAGGCAAGGTTCATAAGTGTCCTAGAGGTCAACCATATTTACGAGCAAATATGGTGTTGGGTTTTTGTATAAATTTGTGATTCATATTCTACAAGGATTTCTCAGGGCAGTGTCCTAGAGATCAACCGTATTTACGAGTTCATATAGTGTTGGGTTTTGTATAAAACTGTGATTCATATTCTACAAGGATTTTAAAGTGGTTAATGACTCTAAATTAAATCAAGTAGTATATGTTATCTTACTTTGTTTAGGTATTTCCATCTTGGAATTTTTAGTTTGATGATAAATGGAATTATTAAATGCTATTTTATTGTTTTCTGAAGTTTTTCTACTTATGTACTTTAACTTGACCATTGGGTTGTAAAACTAATTTTGAGGTGTTTTATGCCTTTGTTGTATCTAGGGTTGAGCAATTTAATCTTTTTTTCTTCAATAACGTGATGTTTTTAGTCATTTTGCTATACAATACATCTTTTACCAAGGTTCCACAGTGTAGGTATCAGAATTTGTCCAGTAAAACATCATGTTTGTGTCTAGTTTTAACAAGTATCTACTAGTGTTATGCTGTGTATGTTGCTGACAGGTATGCTTGCTTGACCTCATTTGGAAGTCAAAATTTGTTTTCTGGTCAGTGGAGACTTTTCTACAGAGTCGTATTAGATAAAAAAAAATTGTGAAGGTTATCTGTTTTAGAATCTTTAGATTTACCTCTCTGTAGGCATTAGGATCATCAGCCTCTCTTTCAGTAGGTATCAACAAATTTCTCTCATCAGTCAAGACTACTTTTAAGTGATCAATTATAGGCCCTGTCCCGTCACGAACCCAGCAGACAGAGCCCTGGAAGTTGGTGTTCTTTGAACTTCTGAGGATAACTCCATGTCCTACTTGGAAGAACTTTTTTTTCCCCATAAGTAACCTGACTCGGTATCCTTTTAGGCAAACTATAAATTATGCTGCCTCCTTCCTATCTCTTCCATTGCTTAGCCTGCAACAAACATAGCTTAGGCTTGAAGATATTCTACTGCCTAGACTGAGCCACTGCTGGTTGCCTTTACCAGGCAGGTCTATGGTAGATACAGCATAGAAAGGGTTGAATAGACAGCTCTAGCTATATTCTGAAGTGTGCCATTTGTGGTGACTCCGTCTTCTTTTTGAGATGATGTTTTAGGCGTAGGAAGGTTTGTCAGTCTAGCCCAGCCATACAGACTGCTTCAAGGAATGGGATTACTCCAACCTCAAGTACATCTCTTTTCATGTCATTGGCTGTGACTGTCCTAGGAACTATAACTTACGTCATGAATAAGACTGGGAATGGTCTTCAGCTTGGAGCAAGGAGAAGACTTCTGCAAGCAGCCTACTAGTAGGATGCTTGTATTTATGATTGAAGTGTCAATTTACCTTTGTTATATTGTACTTTGGGGGGGGGGGGATATCATAATTGGATTGATAAATATTTGTTGGAACTGGTACCCGTAGTGGGGCAGGTTTCACTGCAGGCAAGGTCTAAGAAATGACATTACTGTTGGTAACTTGTTAGTGACAATCTATTTGGACACTAAGTTTATCTACAAGTTTCATTTATGGAAGATATCTTCTTTTATTTTAATGCAGTCTCTGCTGAGCATTTATGTACGATTTGTCCCTACTCATATGTCTCCTTGTCAAGAGGCTTAGGTTTGTTTACTATCTTTTTCTCTAAGAACTCTCAACAAAACATGTTGGGATCAATCAGCATTCTGCATCATGCTGTGCGTGTCCTTCCTGAATTGTACATATAAGAGTTATAAGTTTATGGTGATGCAAATGATTTTGTTATTATATTTTTATAAGCTTTACTTGTTTAACAACCCCATTTCTATAACAGCTCAAAAGAAAGACAGATGATTGTTGTGCACTACAGGCATCAATTGGTGTATGCTTAAAATGAAGTCATTCTTAAAGATCAGTGTATCTAGTAATTTAAGAGACCATGAATGTGGCATGTATATGAGTGATGTGCTTATATTGAAGAAATAAAGTTTACAAGTTTTTGAACATGTCAATCATTATATCAGGGTGCATTATCTAAGTTTGATCTTGTAAAGAAGTCTTGATAAAATTAGAGGTAAACTATGGAGAGGAAGTCCCTTCCTTGACTGACTCTTAGTTTTTTCTAATATCCTTGTTTTGATACACAGTATTTAGGGTGTTTTTCTAATATCCTTGTTTTGATACACAGTATTTAGTGTGTTTTTCTAATATCCTTGTTTTGATACACAGTATTTAGGGTCTAATCAACAGTCTTTTCCGAAAATTTGAATCTATATAGTTGTAAGATAGGAGATAATTAATTTGAAAAACTTCTTATAATTACTTTTTTGTTAGATTGATTAAATTCAGTATCCATGATTAGTTGTAGGTTATCCATTATATCATAAAGATATTTTAGATCTATTGAGCATACTACTTGCAAGTGATCACTTCGTTGGCTTGATTATTAATTCCTTTTCATCCCTGTATATCTATTACTGTAGTGTAAAAGTTACTTCCTTGTCCTTATCATCTTAGTATTGTAAGATTTTGTAAAACCTGGAATAGGAAACAAATTTCCTTTGTATTGGTGATGAATGAGTACTACTGGACCCCGCTAAAAGTATTAGACCTTTCATTTGCTAATGGCAGTATTGTTCTGTCCAGGGCTCGGAAACGGGTGAAGGAGGAGGCAGCGATGTTGGCTCAGCTGCTGTAAGCCTGAATGAAGAACAAAATTCCCAGCCGGCAGACGATTGGACTGAAGTCAATCTGAATGATGGAACTCCAGATGAGATGGATGCTAAATCCCCAAAGTCAGGTGAGCATATATACAGTACGAACTGTATTTAAAATATTGGCTTTTGTTATATCAGGAATTTGACGCTGAGTATTGGTTCTATGACCAATGTGTTGCTAACATAACATTTATTATTATTATTATTATTATTATTATTATTATTATTATTATTATTACTACCCAAGCTACAACCCTAGTTGGAAAAGCAAGATGCTATAAGCCCAAGGGCTCCAATAGAGAAAAATAGCCCAGTGAGGAAAGGAAATAAGGAAATAAATAAATGATGAGAACAAATTAACAATAAATAATTCTAAAAACAGTAACAGCTATGTCTACAAATAAATGTAGAGGCGACATACATAATTCTAGACGGTGTAAGGGAGTAGTATTAGTATGAGTGGGTTATATTGTTTAGAGCTTTAAGAGTTGCAGGTTTTTCTGGTTCACTTGAAAAATTGATACCAAGATTTAATTAGTTTCATATTTTTGAGGTAATGAAAGTAGGTCGTCAATGATTATTAAACTGGTAGAGAATATGCACTTCCTTGTGATAAGTTTTATCTTCCTTCAGTACTTTGTTCATCTTTTATTGTATGTTATGCTTGTGGTTAAACTACCTTATGTTAACAGCACCATATACAATATTTTTTAGAGACAATAATTCTAATAGTACAAAAAGCTAAACAGGCAATGTCCCATAATAGATTAAATTCTGGATATTAGACCATATTGTGTTTGCGGAGAAGCAATCTAACCACTCCCTATGGTAAGCACTAAAAACACAAACAAGTAGAAACAGGGCCAGTCTTATCGTCTTCTTGTACTGTATGTTAAGGCCGGGTCACACAGGCCTTGTGAGTGATTTGCGATTGAATTAAGCACAAAACTCTACTCAAATATGTATGAAGAGCTCTGATGCTTTGATATTGGGGAAAATGAGTGAAAAAGCCATTCAAGAATAAAAACCTGTATTATGATTGAGATAAATTTAGTGTTTTTTTTTTCTTTTTCTTTTTTTTTCAAAATTCTACTAGTACTGTACTTTGATGCTTTTTCTAGGAGTAGAGAAACTGTATGAATTTATTGAAATATTTTAACAAAGGACAATTTCAGTTTTCTCAGAAATTCAAGTGTACCAAAATTATTATAGTAAACAATCAAGTATGTCATTCAACAGGAAATTTAATAGAGTATGGTAATGACAATTGGATGCTCTACAGTAAAGAGAAATCAACACGTACAAAGCTACTATTTCAATGTAAAGTAGAGGGTTTTTATTATTTTCTCATGCATTGATAGAGATAAAGGTTGAATTTTAGGATTATTTTTACCTTTTGTTATGTATACAATAATTTGTATTTATTTTCTCGACAGTGTATGGCGTCGGTGAATCCAACGAAATATCACAGCTCCAGCAACAGCAGCATCCCAGCCAGCAGCAGGGCCCTCCGCAGTTGTCGCAATCGCAGTCCTTATCGCAAGACCCTCAGCAGCAGCTAACTGGCCAAATCTCTGTTCTTTCCTCTCCGTCCAACATGCCAGATCCTGTCACTTCTACTGTAAAGCACCATCGGCCAGAAGATTTGAATATCAAGCCCTTTCTTAGTTCTGATTTGCCCATTCCTACACCGTCCCGGGAAGCGTCCCTTACACAGAAGCTTGAGATGGCACTGGGATCTGTGTCTCCTCTTCTACGGGAGATCATGGTGGACTTTGCTCCATTTCTCTCTAAAACTCTAGTTGGATCCCATGGGCAAGAGCTCCTCATGGAAGGTAAAGGTGAGGCTGTGGGGTTCTTTTTTTTATCTGGTGTGCGGAGGTTCCATTGTATGTTGTCGTGGAGGCAGCCCCCCAGTAACCCCCCAGTGTTAGTTAATTATTGCATGCATATTTTAATTAGGCACCTTTTGACATTTTTGATCCACAAAAGTTTTTAATGATTTCATTTTCATTTTATTCTACTGCATTTTAACAGCATCTGCCATTGGCAGATTATGCATGCTATAATTCATTGAGAAATGCATGCTTGTCTCATGAATTATCTGGATTGCATTTTGAAAAACAGTAGATTTTTTAAAAGAATACAAGTAATGCTTACTGCACTCTGTTTTTTTTTCATTACTTTTAATAGGACTTTCTTTATTACAGTACAGTATATAAGTACAGTACATGAAGTATAGATTTGTATAATTTTCCTAATTTGTTGTTTTAGCTTGTTGTAAAGCAAATTTAAATGAATTGTTGATGATTCCATCTTATGTGGCTGTTTATTTTTTTATTTTTTTTTTTTTTTATCCAGACCTAATCGTGTACAGCACAGTATTTCCTTTCTGAATGTCTTTTAAAATATTTTTTTTTTTTTTTACTTTCAACAAACAGTTGTTTATAATGTACAGTATATATAGTCAGGTAATTGAAAGTCTATTTCATGCACTGTACTGTATTGTGAATGAGAAATTATTTAATTCAGTCGTATTTTCAAATTTTCAATTTTAAACAGGAAAAGCCTTTTGGATTTTTAATTGTTACACAATTGCTTACTACAAAATGTTAAATTCAAATGTCATATACTTTACCAGGCACTGAAGTGTCTGTAGCTGAATTTTGACAACTACTATTGTCAAGAATTTTATCTGTACGGGAATTTACTTCAGGTTATATTGTGTTGTTCGAAGGAGAAAATCTCGAATTTAGTTGGTAAAGGTTTTATGGTGATTTGAACTTCTAGATTTTTTATATTTTGGTATGTTTTGACGAGTATCATGAAGTACTTTAATGTACATTAGTACCTTGGTGTACGTGTTTAATTTGTTCTTGGAGTGCGCTCAAAACCTGAAATGCTTATATCCTTAGGCAATTTTTCCTTTAAGAAATAAAGAAAATTCACTTGATTGTTTCACACGTCAATAAATACTCATTCTTTAATAGCAATTAGTGTTAGAATTATAACCTCTAACATCAGAAATCAATACAAATTAATAATTCATAGTAAAGAATAGAAATATTGACAAATTAATTCAGACTTTACCTTTGAGGAGAGTCGTGGCTGGTGCGAGGAGGAGGATAATGATGATGATGAAGATCATGGTGATGATCATCATCTTATGAGCACTTCTTGATTAAATATAAGGTGTTCTCTCTTGAATGACATTCACTGTCAATAACTAAATCATTTAATTTATTCTGTTTTACAAGGAACCTATCTAGAGATGACTGCTTTTGCATTTTCTTTAAAATTGTATTAAAATGTGACCGTGTTGTTGTGAATTTCGCTGCTCGCCCTGCTGGAACTGTATCTGAGTAATGTGTTCCTGCAAATTTTTGCAGATTTTGCCATATTTTCAACATGTCCCTTATTTCACTTGAAGCGAGAAGTTTGTCACTTGTGTCCCTCATCCTTTCCAGATGAAATTTCCTCTGCAACCTCTTGCTGCAGCTCCTTATGCAACTCTACCAGCTCCTCGGTCATCAGTGTTTGCTATGCTCCTCAAATAGATTGTTGTTGTCGTCCTTGTTTACTTCCAACCCCATTGTCTTTCCCAAGGACTCAGTTTCATCATCAACTGCTTCCTGCAGGAGTTCATATTCCTCAAAATTGTATTCAGGAAGGCATTCAAGCCACAGATAGAATTGACGGTTCTATTGGTGACCCTTTCCCAGGCTTTGCCAATGATTATGAGGCAGTTAACAATATGAAAATGATCTTGCCAAAACTCTTGGTGGGTGAGGTTGGTCCTTTTGTTGACCTTGAAGCACCGCTTGAACATTGCTTTTGTATAGAGCGTCTTAAAATTTTAGGTCGCCTACCGATACATGGGCTGGAATATTGTAGTAGGTTTAGGTAGAATGAACTTTATTTTGATTAATTTGAGTTTCTCAACTAAGTTGTCTTTAATGGCTGGATGATGGGCAGGAGAATTTCCTTAAATATCAAGGCTTAGAGTGTGAGGTTCTTCTCCCAAAGGTACCTTTTAACCTTAGGACCAAATAGCTCATTGCTCTATTCCACAAACAAAATGTGGGTCACCTAAGGCTTTTTGTTTAGCCTCCACTTGACATTCAGTAACTTCTTCTGCACCTTGCACTTCTTGAAGGCTCATGGATTCTCCAAATGATACACCATGAGCGGTATAATTTTGCAATCTCTGCTGGTGTTAGTACAAAACACCAGGGTTAGATGGTCTTTCATGGGCTTGTCTTCCAAAATAGACCAGTCTTGTTGCAATTAAGCTTTTTCTGTAGGGTTAACTATTGCACTGTCATTATTCAGTGGCTACTTTCCACTTGATAAGAGTAGAAGAGACTCTATAGCTGTGGTAAGCATCTTTCTAGGAGAAGGCCACCCCGAAATCAAACCATTGTTCTCTAGCTTGGCTAGTGCCATATCCTCTGTACCATGCAACCTCGCTGTGTCGCAGAACATTGTTGATGCCAGTTGTTCTCTTGAAATTCTCAATGATCCTTGGTTCACCATAAATGTTTCTTTTTCTTTTTTCGGTTGATGTACCTGGCTCCTTTTCACAAGGTCAGCATACAGCACCTTTGCTTTTTCACAAATAAGATTTTCAGTAATTATATCTCCTGTTAACTACTCAATAATCGAGACAAGCTGAAACCTTTGAACTTTATTAAGAACGTGGGGCTGTTGTTTTGTCAATGTCAGCACCACTTTCACAACATAAATTGATTTGATATCTTCTTTTTACTTCCAAATCTTGGACGTTGTTCGATTGAACTTTTTTTGCCAGGCATGGGACATACGTACTTTGTTTGTGCTTCTCGATAATTTCTTTTTTTCACTTGTTCATTACTGTAATTATTACTGTCTTCTTACCGTCTTTCTTAATCATCATGGGGGGGTCTTTGTCTTAGTACTATTAACTTAGCGATGCAACACAAAATCTCTTTATGATGAACAAAAGAAATCACATCTCGACAAAGAACATGATGTCGCAACTCTACAAAGAACAGTTCCAATCATGCTTGTATGATACGCTGCTTCTACGAGTACTGCTCAGAGAATGGAAGAGTTAGGGTCTAATCAAGGGTGTTGTGAGCTAATGTTAAACAAAATGGCGTAAAAACACACGTGACATATGAACACCGTGTGCTAATGTTGTTAGTACTTGACCACAAAAAATGTCCATATGGAGTGAAAATGTTTTGCTTACAGACCGAAGTAATGCTCGTAGCCAAATTCAAATTTATATGCTTGTATTCAGTTACTCGTAATCTGTGGTACTGCTTATGCATTTATGTTTAAGGCTATAAGGTTTCATTGCACTTTTCAGAAGGTTTTTTATGCACTTTTCAGAGCGTTTTTTATGCGCTTATTTTTTATATACTTGGTATTTTTGCACTTGCACAAGTTTTTAAAGGCATTTACAATATATCTTAACGACACAGTACAATATTATTTGTTTGTTTCCATATATTGAATTGGGTATGATCCCAAAAACATTTATTTTTTGTTTAAATTTTCAGCATTGTGTGTTTGGAGTATTTGCACACTGTAAAAGCTCAAGATTTTTCAAGCTGATTTTTTTTGCTTAATGGCACCAGCATTTTTTGCACAAATATACAGTATTTGAACTGCATTTTGGTTTTAAATTAGTTCATTTAGATTTAGCAAGTGTTGACTCTTAGTACAGTACTGAATATAGTTTTTAAAATATCAAAGTCAATGCTTGTATAGGATCTGTAGTAATGAACTGTCACCTCTGGAGAAAATTAAAAAGCTGTTTTGAGGTTAAGCTGATAATTTTACTTTTTTGCTTAATGGCACCAGCATTTTTTGCACAAATATATTTGAACTGCATTTTGTTTTTAAATTAGTTCTTTTAGATTTGGCAAGTGTGGACTTTTAGTACAGTATTAAACTTTCAAAATTTCAAAGTCAATGCTTGTATAGGATATGTAGTAATGAACTGCCAGCTCTGTAGAAAATGAAAAAGCTGTTTTGAGGTTAACTTTTAATGTCCATTTTAATCAGTGTAAATTATACAAAACTTTAATAACAGATTAAAATGCATTATGCTGTACAACGAAGAATTTAGGAAAAATAGCCACTCATTTGACCCATTGATATTTATGGATAGTGTAAATGAACCACTCAATGTATGCAGATAATGCAAGTTGACTGAAAGTTGAAACATATTTTATATAAAATGCACTCATCAGAAAATATAGAGTTTCTGAAACATCTATTTAGGGAATTTAGTACAAACTCATAATTTTCTTTAACCCAATTTATGGGTATTCAGAAATCGTACTCATTCTATTCCCGAACCTGAAGGATAAAGTTGTCTGCTGGTTGACTGGTAGCACCTTGCATGCGAGTCCATGGACTTTAGGATTAAAATGAAGTTAGAATATTGTTTTGCTTGTACAGTAATCTGGATTATGGCTATGAGAAAATAGTCAGGTGAGGAGGTGATAGCAGTGAATGATGGTTTTTATAAGAATAATTATTTAAGAATTTGATTTTTCTTTGAAATTCATCTTTTTTCATTAGATTAAAAGACAGTTTTGAGGGGGTAATTTAATCTGGTATATTCTAATAGTGCCTTTCCTGGTGAATCTTTTCGTTAGTTGCAAGGGATCATCGTCAGATATTCCTGATTCAACCACTTATCCTGTCTTCTCTGCTGATAGCAGGGAAATGAAAGGCATGGCTATGAAACACAAATTTGATTCGTTAAGTAATTGAAGGTGAACATAACACAGACTGAGACTATATGTTGTTGGAATTCAAGATCTTGAGTGCTTCCATTGATCACAAAATACCAGAACAATATAAGATTTTTTATTTTTATCCACCATTAGCACGGTTTGCTAGAGTATGGTTCTCATTGATCACTAACGGTTAACCCAAGGCTTACAGCGTATTGGCAAATGATATAAAATAACTCTAAGTCTGCTTTGGGAATTGGTCCTAGCCTGATATCCAGACCAGTAACTGCTGTCTAAATGTCAAAATCAAGCCTTTGCTCCAAATGCTATGACATGTGACAATATCTTTGATTGGTATAGTGGAAACCTGCACTTTAGTATGCTTCTAGCAATGCTGGGCTGCAACACAAGAAGTGTGGTTCTCACCTTACCGTAATAAAAAGGTATGGGGCCATGTACTTATGGTGCTGCCAGTATGTCAGGCGTTGATTTTCCTCTTTTCATTCGGGACTAAAGTGTTGAGGCTAATATCATCGATAAATTTAACAGTCAGGCAAAGATTAATGCAGTTTATTATATAGCTGTTTCTATGAGTGAGACCGATGAATATTTACATATTTTAGGATACAAAATGAGTGAGACCGATGAATATTTACATATTTTAGGATACAAATATACTGGCTATCGTGACATACTAGTAATTATGCAAGTGAATTTAGCCAGGATTTTATATGTTGATCATCTTTTATTACCAGATTAATGGAATTATTTTATTTTGTAGGACTGATGACTTTCAAGCACAGCCAGAGTGTCGTGGAACTCGTCATGCTGCTGTGTTCACAAGAGTGGCAAAACTCTCTCCAGAAGCATGCTGGTTTAGCCTTCATCGAGTTGATAAATGAGGGGAGGTAAGGGAATGATTTTGACTGCTGTGGAAGTAATTTACCATTGTTCTATTTGATTAATTAACTGTGATTCTTTAGTTTTGTGTTCAACTCTGTACTAATGATGGTAATAATGGTGGTAATACTCTAGTTAAAGTTTTCACCCCATACTAAAAAATTTTTGTTGTCAACAGAGTAAAGTTCACCCCATACAAAATATGTTATGTTGTCGTCAGAGTAAAGTTCACCCCATACTAAAAATTTTATGTTGTCATCAGAGTAAAGTTCACCCCATACAAAATATGTTATGTTGTCGTCAGAGTAAAGTTCACCCCATACAAAATATGTTATGTTGTCGTCAGAGTAAAGTTCACCCCATACAAAATATGTTATGTTGTCATCAGAGTAAAGTTCACCCCATACAAAAAATTTTATGTTGTCATCAGAGTAAAGTTCACCCCATACTAAAAATTTTATGTTGTCAACAGAGTAAAGTTCACCCCATACAAAATATGTTATGTTGTCGTGAGTAAAGTTCACCCCATACAAAATATGTTATGTTGTCGTCAGAGTAAAGTTCACCCCATACTAAAAATTTTATGTTGTCATCAGAGTAAAGTTCACCCCATACTAAAAATTTTATGTTGTCAACAGAGTAAAGTTCACCCCATACAAAAAATTTTATGCTGTTATCAGAGTAAAGGAGTCCACATTATTGTTCAAATACAAGGACTATATCCCGTTTATTACTTTTCTTTGTAATCTAACTTTTAAATACTAGCTTTACCTCCTTTAACAGTGTGAATTGGTCTTTGGTCACGTGCATATTGCTGATTGTTTTAAAGTATCAGTTGACTTGCTAGAATATTGACTAGATTATAGTTGTATGTAGATTTCCCATTAAATTCTGAACTTTGAGGGGCAGTAAAATAATGACTCAAATTTTGCCTTTGATATTTAGAGTAGTAAAACTATTAATATCTTTTATGTTGCATATATTAAGACAACAAAAGTATAAATGGCAAATTTTAATTATAAAATAATTTAGGAATTTTTACATTTACTATCTTTTTCAACTAATATGTTTTGTGCAGTACAGAGGTAAGATCACAGCTGAAATTAAAATTTATATAAGGAATGTAAAAGCAATTCTTGGTTAACTTGTGGAACTATCTTTATAGAGGGGAAAAGTATTTGGGTGCTAGAAGATGTCTTTCATTATTATGTGAAATAGTTTTAAAAAGAGGACTTTCGTATTAGTTGATTGTATCCATTTTTGTCAGCAAAAAATTCATTGAGGTGTCAGAATTAATTCAAGGCTTTAAAAGCTATTCATCTATAGTCCATTTCTTTTAGCGAGTCATATTTGCACCGATTCGCAGCGGTGCCCTTTTAGCTCGGAAAAATTTCCTGAGCGCTGATTGGTTGGACAAGATAATTCTAACCAATCAGCGACCAGGAAACTTTTCCGAGCTAAAAGGGCACCGTTGCGAGTCGGTGCAAATATGACTCGCTAAAAGAAATGGACTATAGCTGGTTTTGTGAACGTGTTTTTGTTGTTGATAAGTCTAGTTCTTAATCTAAAGCTAATTGTGCTTTTCACATAGGTCTTTTACTTTCAGTATAATGTATCAATTGTATCTTCATTGACAGAAGTCTTTGTGTGTTTCGTTTGTATTTTTCACATTATTTCCTTTACTTTTATTTTTCTCTTGTATTCTGTTGAATTCATTTTAACAATACATTCTTGACTTTAATTTTGTGTACGCTGTTATGCTTCTTGCTATGAACTACCAAATTTGCTTGATTCAAGTATCAAATATCCAACTAACAACCTTCCTTTGTTCTTATGCTCTTCCACTCTTGATATAAAACTATTCTTTTGCAAAACTTGTACTTTACTAAAGGAAAAGCAGGTTAAGTTGGTCTCTTTATTTGTAATGTTCCAACTAGCTGACAAATCGCAAATGTTGTAAGGTATCAAAATCTTAGTTATTTGTACAGCAGTGTTCGAATACATTGCAATGCTGTACCTTGATTGTGTTCTTTTCCTTTCTATAGTACTTTTTCTCAGTTTCTCTCTTGTCTAACTTGCTTACTACATACATCTCCTTCTGTGTAACTTCAGACTATTATCGCACGCCATGAAGGACCACATAGTGCGAGTTGCCAATGAAGCTGAGTTTATCCTCAACCGAATGCGAGCAGATGATGTGCTCAAGCATGCAGATTTTGAGGTGAGATTGATAGGATATCAACTGTCAACACCTATAACATTAACATTTAAGTCAACTAACCTAGATGAGTAAGAGTAATTACTACTAACAAAATGATCCAGAGAAAGCTAAAGCATCGTGCATATATTTTTTTACAGCATGAGTCCTAACAATGTCTTATTTACTTTTATATATATCTATTGCAGTCCCTAAGTGCAACAACTGTGCTGGAACGTCGGGAGGAGGAGAAAATGTGCGACCATTTGATTACTGCTGCGAGGAGGAGAGACAATGTTGTGGCTGCACGTATCTTGGATAAAATCACTAATATCTTGTCAAATAAACATGGAGCTTGGGGCACTGCAATCCATGCTCTTAACAAAGTGTAAGTGACGAGGTTGTCGTAGGCTCAATATTTGCTCATCTATTTTAGTCTTAGGAAATGGTGTATTGAATGCTGCACTGCTTGAACAAATTTTGTTTTACAGTACATGGACTTTTTTCCATTTTTATTTTTTCTGAGAGAAAATTTTTTGATTTTATAGTGCACCACCCCAGTTTTGGAAGCTAGATTCTTGGGAGGATGACTCTCGGAGAAGAAAGCGTTTTGTGCCAAATCCCTTAGGTTCTTCGCATCCCGAAGCTACTCTGAAAGCTGCTATTGAGCATGGAGCTCCTGAGGATGCAATTCTTCAAGTAAGATTTTTTGTATGATATGCACTTGTTATACTGATAAAGTACCTGGAGATTTTCATACATTTTTTCTTTGATGATTATTCAGTGTATTTTACAGTATATAATTAGTGTGTGTAAATTAGCTTGCTTAAGGAGTTGATGAGAACATGCAGTTGTTGTTCCTCATTTTCTTCCATAATGTTTTTCAGAAATGAAATTTTTTACTGCATTTTTTATTTAGCAAAAGCTTAGCTTGTATTGAGACCTAGTTATCTAAATGTTTTTTTTTATTTTAAGTCGTGTTTTAAGCACTGGTAAAAATTTTTCTCCTCAGGCTAGAGAAGAATTCCATGCCCAACTTGCAGCTCAGAGGAGGTCCATGCAGCAGCCCTTGCAGTCTCCTGACCTTTTGGATGACTCTGAACTAACCACCGATGACAGAGACCTAGATGCTGATGTCACCGGTGGGTTGTTACAATTTGGTTCTGTACAACAATATTTTATTTCTATGAACCTTCTATGATGTTCATATTAATAGTTTTTATTGTGGGTCCCATTCTGCATACTGTAGATTATATACGAACACATTATTAATATTTTTTGTAAATAGGATTACTGATATATTTCATATTAAGCCTTTTACCCCCAGGCTATTTGGAAATTTCCAACCCTTAACTCCCAGGGGGTTATTTTTTTCCCAGCACATTTTGCAGTATATTTTTTTTTAATTGTTCTAACAGCCTTGATTTTTGTCATAGAGAGGTCAGGTTGGTCTCATTCTCTTGGAAAATGCCTGAATTTTCTCAAAAAATAATCAAAAATATGAAAAAAAAAAAAATTATAGCATTTTTTTGCGAGGACGTACCGGTACGTCCATGGGGGTAAAGGGATGGCTTTAGTGAAACGTACCAGTACTTCCTTTGGGGGTAAAAGGGTTAAACAAGTGGAGGAATTTTTTGTTTGTTAATGCACGATGGGAAGAAGGAAATGAAATATCATATATAAAAAATCTGTTTGGTAATTTCAGGAATGGTGAATATGAGTACACGGGCAAGACTTGTCGCTCCAGGACTAGTGGTGCCAGGCACTGTATCGATAACAGCAGCGGAGCTCTATTTTGAAGTGGACGAAGAGGACCCAGAGTTCCGGAAAGCTGATCCAGAGGTAAGTACTGTTTATGATATTTTTTCTGTTTGTAGCATTTTTTAGATGGCACTACAGAGTAATTATCTATGGAACTTCAGAAAACTTCTAATCAATCTATCAACCAGTCTATGGAAGTTGTGAATGAATTATTTCAGGGATATTTTATATTTGAAGATTAGATATTCTGTACCACAATCAACAGCAGAAGTAAGTACAGTTTATAATGTTTAATTGGCAAAATTTGAGGGCCTGAAATTTCAAAAATTTATCAAGCATTTTATTTTTTTATTATTATTGATTTTGTTCTCAGTCATTAAATGACTTCACCCTGAGA
Source organism: Palaemon carinicauda (assembly GCF_036898095.1). Classification (NCBI taxonomy): domain Eukaryota; kingdom Metazoa; phylum Arthropoda; class Malacostraca; order Decapoda; family Palaemonidae; genus Palaemon; species Palaemon carinicauda. Next base: position 125,052,432 of record NC_090738.1, on the reverse strand, counting down.
GATGGCCAGGTATCATTTATTTGTAGACGAAAAATTGAGTAAACACCAAGATAATAAAATGTTTGTGAATGGATATATGCTTTAAAAGGTAAAAAAATATTAAAGAGGCAATTTACCATCTATAATGATAATTGCTTTATCAATAGAACACATTGTGGCCCTCATTATTGTTATTGCTGTCTTCTCATTATTATTGTTTTTATTATTATTACAATTATTATTATTATTATTATTATTATTATTATTATTATTATTATTATTACATTGAAATGTAAGAAGAATGAAAGTAAGACTCTATTGTATGTTGATTTTAAGGAAACAATTTTCATTATATTTCATTTAATTTTGTAATAATAATAATGATGATAATATAACTGAAGATAAAGACATGTTTGTCTCGTGTCCCTTTTCCGTCAAATCTTTTTGTTACATCTATGAAATCAAATCACCTGAAATTACATATGAAAGTCAGGCTTTATATCAGTTTAGTGAGATCGGTGTTACTGTATGGACATGAGTCGTGGTATGACAAAGAAACAATATCCAACAGATTTTGTAGATTTGAGAACAAAGCCCTCAGAAAAAATATTGGGAGTTAAATAGCAGGACAGGATTAGAAATGAAACTATAAGAGAGATTACTCAAGTGCCATATGTAGATGAGATTAGGTTGGGGGTAGATGGAGATAGGTTGTGCATGCTCTTCGCACTTCCCAAGAGGGATTAGTTCACCAAGCTTTCAGCTGGGCTCCATGAGGCATTAGAAGAGTTGGAAGCCCCAGGCCTACATGGCTGAGGACTATGAAACGTGAAGTAGATGGTGATGAATGGTGAAGAATTGATTTAAAAGCTTAAGATAGAGACTGGCGAAATCTAACTGAGGCCCTTTGCGTCAATGGGCGTAGGAGGAGATGATAATGAGGATGATTTTTACATTTGATGAAATTCGCAAATAGCAAGATACGTCACAAGATTTGCAAAATTGCAAACGTTTAAGATTTGTTGCAAACACTGCAGTATTCCTAGTTTCCAATAAACGACTCCAGTTGGAAACAGGTGCTTCCTGTGGGTATTGCATTCCTCACTCGAAGGAGGTGGAGATGAGGGGAGGGCAAGGCACGCCCACTCATCCTGGCTTCCACGCCCCACCGCCCACACTTGACCACCCAAACCCGGTGCTATGCCGAGCTGGTCTCACAGTGTTTGCCCGTCCTTAGAACGAGGTGGGAATGCTGCTGAAATGAACTCTGTATTTCACATATATCTTTTTATGGTGGTTTTCATTCTATTGATTTTTTTTTGTGATTTATAGATTATTTGGTCGTTTATTATTATTATTATTATTATTATTATTATTATTATTATTATTATTATTAGCTAAGCTACAACCCTAGTTGAAAAAGCAAGATGCTATAAGCCCAAGGGCTCCAACAAGAAAAATAGCCCAGTGAGGAAAGGAAATAAGGAAATAAATAAAATATATGAGAAATGATTAACAATTAATATAATATTTTAAAAAAACAGTAATAATAGGAGAGGAATGTGTGCAAAGTTAATGCTCACACACATACATTACTTAATATTTTTTTTTGTCGGTTATAGTATCATTGGCAACCAACCTCGTTTAGTTCCCGTTTTGGGGAATACAGTTATATTACTTCTGGCAAGGAATGGATTTGTTTGTTTGCAGTAAGGTTTGTTTAAATAGTGGATTTTTTCTAACGAAAGTTTAACCGAAGGTGGGCCAATGATAATATTTTGGTAGAGATTAGATTATACATTGTATATTTGAAGAGGTGAAATTATCAACCAACGTCGTTCAGTTCCCGTTTTGGGGAATAAAGTTATTTGTTTGCAAGAATGTTTATTTGAATAGTTAAACTTGGATTTTTTTTAACGAATTTTTAACCGAGTTTATGGGAATGATAACATATTTGTAGAAATAAGATTATAAATTTTTTGAAGAGGTCAGACTATCAAACAATCTCGTTTAGTTCCCGTTTTGGGGAATAAGGTTTTTTTTTTTTTTTTTTTTTTTTTAAATAGTTATGCGTGAATTTTTTTAAACGAAAGTTTAACCGAAGGTGGGCCAGTTATAACATTTTGGTTGAGACAAGATAATACAATATTTTGGAGAGGTCAGAATTTAATTCCTTGGTTTTAATGAAAGTTTCTTGTTTCTAACCTCTCTTTTTTTACGATTTTTTGCGCTATATTATAAATGTTCTTTATTTCATATTTACTTCCTTACCTCATTTTAGATTTTTTCTTATTATGCCTCCGGCATCAGTTATTTTTTATTCTAATTTGTCATTACTTATCTTGTTTATTTATTTCCTTTATCTCCTCACTGGGATATTTTTCCCTGTTGGAGTCCTTGGGCTTATAATATCCTACTCTTCCAACTAGGGTTGTAGTCTTTTTATAGTTTATATATGACATATCTGTTTTTAACGCTGTTAATAGTTTATATAGGACATATCTGTTTTGACGCTGTTATTGTTTTTAGAATGATATATTGTTAATTTATTCTCATCCTTTATTTATTTCCTTATTTCCTTTCCTCACTGGGCTTTTTTTCCCTGTTTGAGCCCTTGGGCTTATAGCATCTTGCTTTTCCAACTAGGGTTGTAGCTTGGCTAGTAATAATAATAATAATAATAATAATAATAATAATAACTGTCCCATTATTATTGATATCGAACAAACAACAAACAAGTAATGTTTCCGTATCTATAATTGCGACCATGCTTGATTTTGTCATTTTCTCTTAAATTCAGTGTCGTGTGTCAATCATTCCCACCTCTGGTTTACTTTGTGGAGCTTGTCCCTCAACTTATTTTTACTTTTAGGGGTTTATTTCTCACTTTCCATCAGACACTAAGAGTCTGTTCAGGCGGTCCTTGATGTGTGAAAATAATTTCTTTCCCGTTTATATTTTGCTTTGTATCTTTTCAGTTATTCACTAGCATTTGCATTCAGGCTTAATAGTTTTCTGATCACTATTATAGCACTTCACAAAGAGATAAGTTTTTCTTTTTATCCCCAAAATCGGGATTTTACTTTAATGTTGCGAGACCGTATTTGGAATTTACGATACGAATTAGTTCGAATTACACATGAGCTTTGTTCATAAGCATTTAGAAGCATTAGTGGATGGAGCTATGTTAAAAGCATTTTAGGATGTGTAATTGATTGACATGGCATGTTTCAGTTTTTAGAAAAAATCCGGAGAGAGTGAGAGAGAGAGAGAGAGAGAGAGAGAGAGAGAGAGAGAGAGAGAGAGAGAGAATGTTTTTAGGGTTGTTACATAAATCACTAACGATATATAATTCATTGCCATAGCATGTGTCACTTTCACTAAAAAAGTGCATTCTTTGAGACGAGAGAGAGAGAGAGAGAGAGAGAGAGAGAGAGAGAGAGAGAGAGAGAGAGAGAGAGAGAGAGAGAGAGAGAGCATTTATTATTTAGAAGAAAGAGCATTAATTTATTCAAAAGATATTTTTTTTTCCTTTTGGTTGTTACATA
>NC_090738.1:125026405-125041405 GCF_036898095.1 Palaemon carinicauda | reverse complement strand
GCCAGCTGGAGGATGTGGGTGATGTCTACATTCTTCTTTGCAGGGTGATGCCTCATTCCGTAAGGGGTTTCATATGTACATTGTCTGTATCTTGGTTTTATTGTTGTTTTTCTATGATTGTCTTTATGCTTAGAATAAAATTACTTTATACAGTACAAAATCACTATATACAATATAATTAAATCTATATTTTTTTGCATCCTGAAATGGGGCATGCACTAGACGGCCTTCCTGTTTCCAGCAAGGCTCTAGGGTTGAGTGCTCTAGTTCCATGCCCTTTATACATGGTTAAATATGTATATATATATATATATATATATATAATATATATATATATAATATATATATATATAAATATTGATATTGTATATATGCATATTTGCTGGTATAGACTGGCATAGAAAGACCATAAACAGACAGGAGTGGAAGGACATGCCTGAGGTCTTTTTCCTGCAATGGACTAGTTACTGCTGATATATATATATATATATATATATATATATATATATATATATATATGTGTGTGTGTGTGTGTGTGTGTGTGTGTGTGTATGTATGTATATGTGTGTGTGTGTACTTAGATAACCGGAAGTACTGATAATAATCTCCCTTACGCATGCACTCGTAATTTTGTTCTTTTCCTTCTCCCACGGAGTAAAATAGATACCATCATTAGGATCAGTGACTAAGCATTGTTAAAACGCATTTTCCGCTTTTATATGTCAGGACTGAGGTTGGGCAAAAAATATGGCCATATCGAGTTTTTGGGTTTGGGAAATAATAAGAAAAATTTAAGATTATCTGGGAATATACAAAATGTGAGAGAGAGAGAGAGAGAGAGAGAGAGAGAGAGAGAGAGAGAGAGAGAGAGAGAGTCTGAATAAGTTTTAAAAAGTTTTTTTAATAAATGGAATTGAGTTTTGGTAATGGGCTAAAAGTTAGAGATGGGGGAAAATATATAGGGAGAAATTATACCCAACCCCTAAATGATATTAAAAAAAAAAAAAAACTATTTGACAGTAGTTGAGATCTCTGAAGTCGAAATAAAGTATAATGCTTTGTTTTGATCTTGTACATACATACATATACCAAGGCACTTCCCCCAATTTTGGGGGGTAGCCGACATCAACAAATGAAACAAAACAAAAAAGGGGGACCTCTACTCTCTACGTTCCTCCAGCCTAACAAGGGACTCAACCGAGTTCAGCTGGTACTGTTAGGGTGCCACAGCCCACCCTCCCACATTATCCACCACAGATGAAGCTTTATAATGCTGAATCCCCTACTGCTGCTACCTCCGCGGTCATCTAAGGCATCGGAGGCAGTAGATTATATATATTGAACCTATGTAAACAATACCCTAATTTATTTACCATTCAGTAATCTCACTGTTCATTTGATCACAGAAGCCCTCTGTCCCTCGTTCGTGAACTCTTTCCTGTCTTGAGTGTGTCTCCCTGGGGAGCCATCGGAACGCTAAATGGACTGGATCAAATGAATTAGGACTAAATGATACAGCAACTTTTCGTTTCTTTATCGAGACCAACGTGGGTCTCCATCGCGCGTGGCTGGGTCTGTTTGTAATTACGTTTGGGCGAGGGGATTAATAATTTCTTGTGTTTGCCTTTAATGGATGGATGTTGTGGGACACTTTTTTGGCTTTAATGGAGGCATGTTGTGGGACACCTTTTGGCTTTAATGGAGGTATGTTGTGGGACACCTTTTGGCTTTAATAGAGCTATGTTTTGGTACACAGGCTTTAATGGAGCAATGTTGGGACACATTTTGGTTTTAATAGAGCTATGTTGTGGTACACATAGGCTTTAATGGAGCATGTTGTGACACACTTATTGATTTTAATGGAGGTATGTTGTGGGACACCTTTTGGCTTTAATGGAGGTAAGTTGGGACACCTTTTGGCTTTAATGGAGGTATGTTGTGACACATATTTTGGCTTTAATTGAGGTAATGTTGTGGGACACCTTTTGGTTTTAAAGGAGGTGTGATGTGGGAACAATTTGGCTTTAATTGATATATTGTGGGATACATTTTGGTTTTAATGGAGGTATATTGTGGCTCACCTTTTTGCTTTAATGGAGGTATGTTGTGAGACACGGTTTGGATTTAATGGAGTTATGTTATGGGACACATTTTGGCTTTAATGTAGGTATATTGTGAGACATATTTTGGCCTAAGTTAAAAGATATTTCAATATGTAGCCTACAGTACTGGAAGTTTAAACGGATCTTAATTTTTTTTTTTTAATATTTTGGTTTTATGTTAGTACATGTTAGAGTGTATTTTGCATAATGTTTTAAATGGTATTCATTCTGCTTCAGGTAATATAAAATATAAGAGTTTTTGTAATGATATGGCCACGATAATACGTATACCCTTTATATATATATATATATATATATATATATATATATATATATATATATGATAAATTTTGCACATTTTTACGTGTTTTTCATATTCAAATAAGCCATATATATTTTTGATACATTAATGTCTGGATTCTCTTAACGACCTCGGGATCAGAGCCCCAGGCGAAATCACACAAAGACAAGAGCTTGGCTCCGGCTGGGAATCGAACCCTGGTCGGCAAGCTTGTATAGACAGTGACTGAGCTCTTGTCTTTGTGTGATTTCGCCTGGGGCTCTGATCCCGAGGTCGTTAAGAGAATCCAGACATTAATGTATCAAAAATATATATGGCTTATTTGATATATATATATATATATGTATATATATGTATATATATGTATATATATGTATATATATATATATATATATATATATAAAAGCAAAATCTTATATAGCTGTTGTCACTACCACGTTACACAAAAATTTATATTCAGAAAGATCGAGAAATTGATACACCAAAGTTATGCAGCTGACGCCGCTATCACTCTCAATAAAACATGTTCAAAGAAGAATCTTCTATTCATATTTAGCCATTATGATAATAATAATAATAATTATTATTATTATTATTATTATTATTATTATTATTATTATTATTATTATTATTCAACATCGTGTACCTAACACTCACACTATTAAAAAGAAGTAGCGTTGGATCAAATATCATTGTCTACTCCCCACCCAGGAGGATGGAGATCAAGCTCCCCCCGGGGGCCCAAAGCCCCCCTGTTGAGGAACAAAAACCTCATCTGTGGGCGGCGCCTTTCTGGGGTTGTGCTCATGGGGCTTGTACACAACTGGGCAGCTCTCAGGAGGCTACTGGTGCCCGACGGGATATGAGTTTGAGTATGGAAAGGTGGGAGGACAGAGAGAGAGAGAGAGAGAGAGAGAGAGAGAGAGAGAGAGAGAGAGAGTGAGAGAGAAGCTAAAAGGTGGGAGGACAGAGAGAGAGAAGCTAAAAGGTGGGAGGACAGAGAGAGAGAAGCTAAAAGGTGGGAGGACAGAGAGAGAGAAGCTAAAAGGTGGGAGGACAGAGAGAGAGAGAGAGAGAGAGAGAGAGAGAGAGAGAGAGAGAGAGAGAGAGAGAGAGGCTAAAAGGTGAGGACAGAGAGAGAGAGAGAGAGAGAGAGTGAGAGAGAGAGAGAGAGAGGCTAAAAGGTGAGGACAGAGAGAGAGAGAGAGAGAGAGGCTAAAAGGTGGGAGGACAAAGAGAGAGAGAGAGAGGCTAAAAGGTGTGAGGACAGAGATAGAGAGAGCAAGAGAGGAGAAAGCTCTCTCTCTCTCTCTCTCTCTCTCTCTCTCTCTCTCTCTCTCTCTCTCTCTCTCTCTCTCTCTCTGTTTTGGTAAACTGGTTTGTTCGTGTAACCAAATCCGGAGACGACAGCAATCATATCGAATGTCAGCCTTTTGAAATGTGAAATTTTCTGGGAAGTAAACGGATTGTTTTGCTGAAATTCAATATTTTTTTTTTTTTAATTGAAGGGTGGGACAGCTGATTACTTGGTTGCTTCAGAATTTAGGGTAAAGTAACGTTTTTATTTACGAGAAATATTTGTTAGTTGATTGGTTAAATCAGTAGAACTTCAAAAGTTCAAAGTTGGAGCAAATGTTTTTATGTTGACCAGGCTGAAATGAGTCTTTTTATAGTATATATATGATATATCTGTTTTTGACGTTGTTAATAGTTTATATAGGACATATCTGTTTTGACGCTGTTACTGTTTTTAGAATGATATATTGTTAATTTATTCTCATCATTTATTTATTTCCTTATTTCCTTTCCTCACTGGGCTATTTTTCCCTATTGGAGCCCTTGGGCTTATAGTATCTTGCTTTTCCAACTAGGGTTGTAGCTTGGCTAGTAATAATAATAATAATAATGTCACTAACATAATCGTTGATTCAATGGGCACTTATAAACAAATCAAATTTTAATTCCACATAATTAATTCCACATAATTGTGAAGTATGTATCATAAAGATATGTACTACAAAGTGTTAATAAATGTAGTGAAGGAAAATCAAAAGGGATGTCATTTTTTTTTCATCGGACGTTTAAGTCATATTTGCTAATGGTCTTTTGACTAATTATGTTTTCTCTTAAATGAATTTTTCTAGCATGTTCCTGTCCCTCCTGGGTCAGAACTCGAACGTTATTCATCTTGGTCATACACACACACGCACACACACACACACACACACATATATATATATATATTATATATATATATATATATATATATATATATATATATTTATGTATACTGTATATATATATTATATATATATATATATATATATATTTATATATATATAATATATATATATATATAATTATTATTATTACAAGCTAAGCTATAACCCTTGTTGGAAAAGCAAGACGCTACAAACCCAAGGGATCCAACAGGGAAAAATAGCCTTGAGGAAAGGAAACAAAGAAATAAAAAACTACAGAAGTACTTAAGGAAACAAGGAAATGAAAAAGAAACTACTTTTGTAATTAGCAACTAGTAAAATATTTCAAGAACAGTAAAAACGTTGAATTAATCTTTCATATATAAACAATAAAAACTTGAAAAAAGAGAGGAAGAGATATTTATATGTGTATAACAGCTCACACTGTTGTTATTATTACTGGATAAGCTACAACCCTAGTTGGCAAAGCAGGGTGTTGTACAGCTATAATACCGATACTTGATTTCGTTTAAGAGTCGGACTTAGACTTGCTTCTCTTGCCAGACCAATACTTGATTTCGTTCGAGAGTCGGACTTGGACTCGCTTCTCTTGCCAGACCAACGCTTGATTTCGTTTAAGAGTCGGAGTTGGACTAGCTTCTCTTGCCTCACCAATGCTTGATTTCGTTTAAGAGTCGGACTTAGACTTGTTTCTCTTGCCACACCAACACTTGATTTCGTTTAAGAGTCGGACTTCGACTCGCTTCCCTTGCCATACCAACTCTTGATTTCTTTCAAGAGTCGGACTTAGAATTGCTTCTCTTGCCATACCAACTCTTGATTTCTTTCAAGAGTCGGACTTGGACTCGCTTCTCTTGCCATACCAACGCTCGAATTTCGTCTAAGAGTCGGACTTGGACTCGCTTCCCTTGCCATACCAACGCTCGAATTCGTCTAAGAGTCGGACTTGGACTCGCTTCGCTTGCCATACCAACGCTCGAATTCGTCTAAGAGTCGGACTTGGACTCGCTTCGCTTGCCATACCAACGCTCGAATTCGTCTAAGAGTCGGACTTGGACTCGCTTCGCTTGCCATACCAACGCTCGAATTCGTCTAAGAGTCGGACTTGGACTCGCTTCGCTTGCCATACCAACGCTCGAATTCGTCTAAGAGTCGGACTTGGACTCGCTTCGCTTGCCATACCAACGCTCGAATTCGTCTAAGAGTCGGACTTGGACTCGCTTCGCTTGCCATACCAACGCTCGAATTCGTCTAAGAGTCGGACTTGGACTCGCTTCGCTTGCCATACCAACGCTCGAATTCGTCTAAGAGTCGGACTTGGACTCGCTTCGCTTGCCATACCAACGCTCGAATTCGTCTAAGAGTCGGACTTGGACTCGCTTCGCTTGCCACACCAACGCTCGAATTCGTCTAAGAGTCGGACTTGGACTCGCTTCGCTTGCCACACCAACGCTCGAATTCGTCTAAGAGTCGGACTTGGACTCGCTTCGCTTGCCACACCAACGCTCGAATTCGTCTAAGAGTCGGACATGGACTCCTCGCTTCGCTTGCCACACCAACGCTCGAATTCGTCTAAGAGTCGGACATGGACTCCTCGCTTCGCTTGCCACACCAACGCTCGATTTCGTCTAAGAGTCGGACATGGACTCCTCGCTTCGCTTGCCACACCAACGCTCGATTTCGTCTAAGAGTCGGACATGGACTCCTCGCTTCGCTTGCCACACCAACGCTCGATTTCGTCTAAGAGTCGGACATGGACTCCTCGCTTCGCTTGCCACACCAACGCTCGATTTCGTCTAAGAGTCGGACATGGACTCCTCGCTTCGCTTGCCACACCAACGCTCGATTTCGTCTAAGAGTCGGACATGGACTCCTCGCTTCGCTTGCCACACCAACGCTCGATTTCGTCTAAGAGTCGGACATGGACTCCTCGCTTCGCTTGCCACACCAACGCTCGATTTCGTCTAAGAGTCGGACATGGACTCCTCGCTTCGCTTGCCACACCAACGCTCGATTTCGTCTAAGAGTCGGACATGGACTCCTCGCTTCGCTTGCCACACCAACGCTCGATTTCGTCTAAGAGTCGGACATGGACTCCTCGCTTCGCTTGCCACACCAACGCTCGATTTCGTCTAAGAGTCGGACATGGACTCCTCGCTTCGCTTGCCACACCAACGCTCGATTTCGTCTAAGAGTCGGACATGGACTCCTCGCTTCGCTTGCCACACCAACGCTCGATTTCGTCTAAGAGTCGGACATGGACTCCTCGCTTCGCTTGCCACACCAACGCTCGATTTCGTCTAAGAGTCGGACATGGACTCCTCGCTTCGCTTGCCACACCAACGCTCGATTTCGTCTAAGAGTCGGACATGGACTCCTCGCTTCGCTTGCCACACCAACGCTCGATTTCGTCTAAGAGTCGGACATGGACTCCTCGCTTCGCTTGCCACACCAACGCTCGATTTCGTCTAAGAGTCGGACATGGACTCCTCGCTTCGCTTGCCACACCAACGCTCGATTTCGTCTAAGAGTCGGACATGGACTCCTCGCTTCGCTTGCCACACCAACGCTCGATTTCGTCTAAGAGTCGGACATGGACTCCTCGCTTCGCTTGCCACACCAACGCTCGATTTCGTCTAAGAGTCGGACATGGACTCCTCGCTTCGCTTGCCACACCAACGCTCGATTTCGTCTAAGAGTCGGACATGGACTCCTCGCTTCGCTTGCCACACCAACGCTCGATTTCGTCTAAGAGTCGGACATGGACTCCTCGCTTCGCTTGCCACACCAACGCTCGATTTCGTCTAAGAGTCGGACATGGACTCCTCGCTTCGCTTGCCACACCAACGCTCGATTTCGTCTAAGAGTCGGACATGGACTCCTCGCTTCGCTTGCCACACCAACGCTCGATTTCGTCTAAGAGTCGGACATGGACTCCTCGCTTCGCTTGCCACACCAACGCTCGATTTCGTCTAAGAGTCGGACATGGACTCCTCGCTTCGCTTGCCACACCAACGCTCGATTTCGTCTAAGAGTCGGACATGGACTCCTCGCTTCGCTTGCCACACCAACGCTCGATTTCGTCTAAGAGTCGGACATGGACTCCTCGCTTCGCTTGCCACACCAACGCTCGATTTCGTCTAAGAGTCGGACATGGACTCCTCGCTTCGCTTGCCACACCAACGCTCGATTTCGTCTAAGAGTCGGACATGGACTCCTCGCTTCGCTTGCCACACCAACGCTCGATTTCGTCTAAGAGTCGGACATGGACTCCTCGCTTCGCTTGCCACACCAACGCTCGATTTCGTCTAAGAGTCGGACATGGACTCCTCGCTTCGCTTGCCACACCAACGCTCGATTTCGTCTAAGAGTCGGACATGGACTCCTCGCTTCGCTTGCCACACCAACGCTCGATTTCGTCTAAGAGTCGGACATGGACTCCTCGCTTCGCTTGCCACACCAACGCTCGATTTCGTCTAAGAGTCGGACATGGACTCCTCGCTTCGCTTGCCACACCAACGCTCGATTTCGTCTAAGAGTCGGACATGGACTCCTCGCTTCGCTTGCCACACCAACGCTCGATTTCGTCTAAGAGTCGGACATGGACTCCTCGCTTCGCTTGCCACACCAACGCTCGATTTCGTCTAAGAGTCGGACATGGACTCCTCGCTTCGCTTGCCACACCAACGCTCGATTTCGTCTAAGAGTCGGACATGGACTCCTCGCTTCGCTTGCCACACCAACGCTCGATTTCGTCTAAGAGTCGGACATGGACTCCTCGCTTCGCTTGCCACACCAACGCTCGATTTCGTCTAAGAGTCGGACATGGACTCCTCGCTTCGCTTGCCACACCAACGCTCGATTTCGTCTAAGAGTCGGACATGGACTCCTCGCTTCGCTTGCCACACCAACGCTCGATTTCGTCTAAGAGTCGGACATGGACTCCTCGCTTCGCTTGCCACACCAACGCTCGATTTCGTCTAAGAGTCGGACATGGACTCCTCGCTTCGCTTGCCACACCAACGCTCGATTTCGTCTAAGAGTCGGACATGGACTCCTCGCTTCGCTTGCCACACCAACGCTCGATTTCGTCTAAGAGTCGGACATGGACTCCTCGCTTCGCTTGCCACACCAACGCTCGATTTCGTCTAAGAGTCGGACATGGACTCCTCGCTTCGCTTGCCACACCAACGCTCGATTTCGTCTAAGAGTCGGACATGGACTCCTCGCTTCGCTTGCCACACCAACGCTCGATTTCGTCTAAGAGTCGGACATGGACTCCTCGCTTCGCTTGCCACACCAACGCTCGATTTCGTCTAAGAGTCGGACATGGACTCCTCGCTTCGCTTGCCACACCAACGCTCGATTTCGTCTAAGAGTCGGACATGGACTCCTCGCTTCGCTTGCCACACCAACGCTCGATTTCGTCTAAGAGTCGGACATGGACTCCTCGCTTCGCTTGCCACACCAACGCTCGATTTCGTCTAAGAGTCGGACATGGACTCCTCGCTTCGCTTGCCACACCAACGCTCGATTTCGTCTAAGAGTCGGACATGGACTCCTCGCTTCGCTTGCCACACCAACGCTCGATTTCGTCTAAGAGTCGGACATGGACTCCTCGCTTCGCTTGCCACACCAACGCTCGATTTCGTCTAAGAGTCGGACATGGACTCCTCGCTTCGCTTGCCACACCAACGCTCGATTTCGTCTAAGAGTCGGACATGGACTCCTCGCTTCGCTTGCCACACCAACGCTCGATTTCGTCTAAGAGTCGGACATGGACTCCTCGCTTCTCTTGCCACACCAACGCTCGATTTCGTCTAAGAGTCGGACATGGACTCCTCGCTTCTCTTGCCACACCAACGCTCGATTTCGTCTAAGAGTCGGACATGGACTCCTCGCTTCTCTTGCCACACCAACGCTCGATTTCGTCTAAGAGTCGGACATGGACTCCTCGCTTCTCTTGCCACACCAACGCTCGATTTCGTCTAAGAGTCGGACATGGACTCCTCGCTTCTCTTGCCACACCAACGCTCGATTTCGTCTAAGAGTCGGACATGGACTCCTCGCTTCTCTTGCCACACCAACGCTCGATTTCGTCTAAGAGTCGGACATGGACTCCTCGCTTCTCTTGCCACACCAACGCTCGATTTCGTCTAAGAGTCGGACATGGACTCCTCGCTTCTCTTGCCACACCAACGCTCGATTTCGTCTAAGAGTCGGACATGGACTCCTCGCTTCTCTTGCCACACCAACGCTCGATTTCGTCTAAGAGTCGGACATGGACTCCTCGCTTCTCTTGCCACACCAACGCTCGATTTCGTCTAAGAGTCGGACATGGACTCCTCGCTTCTCTTGCCACACCAACGCTCGATTTCGTCTAAGAGTCGGACATGGACTCCTCGCTTCTCTTGCCACACCAACGCTCGATTTCGTCTAAGAGTCGGACATGGACTCCTCGCTTCTCTTGCCACACCAACGCTCGATTTCGTCTAAGAGTCGGACATGGACTCCTCGCTTCTCTTGCCACACCAACGCTCGATTTCGTCTAAGAGTCGGACATGGACTCCTCGCTTCTCTTGCCACACCAACGCTCGATTTCGTCTAAGAGTCGGACATGGACTCCTCGCTTCTCTTGCCACACCAACGCTCGATTTCGTCTAAGAGTCGGACATGGACTCCTCGCTTCTCTTGCCACACCAACGCTCGATTTCGTCTAAGAGTCGGACATGGACTCCTCGCTTCTCTTGCCACACCAACGCTCGATTTCGTCTAAGAGTCGGACATGGACTCCTCGCTTCTCTTGCCACACCAACGCTCGATTTCGTCTAAGAGTCGGACATGGACTCCTCGCTTCTCTTGCCACACCAACGCTCGATTTCGTCTAAGAGTCGGACATGGACTCCTCGCTTCTCTTGCCACACCAACGCTCGATTTCGTCTAAGAGTCGGACATGGACTCCTCGCTTCTCTTGCCACACCAACGCTCGATTTCGTCTAAGAGTCGGACATGGACTCCTCGCTTCTCTTGCCACACCAACGCTCGATTTCGTCTAAGAGTCGGACATGGACTCCTCGCTTCTCTTGCCACACCAACGCTCGATTTCGTCTAAGAGTCGGACATGGACTCCTCGCTTCTCTTGCCACACCAACGCTCGATTTCGTCTAAGAGTCGGACATGGACTCCTCGCTTCTCTTGCCACACCAACGCTCGATTTCGTCTAAGAGTCGGACATGGACTCCTCGCTTCTCTTGCCACACCAACGCTCGATTTCGTCTAAGAGTCGGACATGGACTCCTCGCTTCTCTTGCCACACCAACGCTCGATTTCGTCTAAGAGTCGGACATGGACTCCTCGCTTCTCTTGCCACACCAACGCTCGATTTCGTCTAAGAGTCGGACATGGACTCCTCGCTTCTCTTGCCACACCAACGCTCGATTTCGTCTAAGAGTCGGACATGGACTCCTCGCTTCTCTTGCCACACCAACGCTCGATTTCGTCTAAGAGTCGGACATGGACTCCTCGCTTCTCTTGCCACACCAACGCTCGATTTCGTCTAAGAGTCGGACATGGACTCCTCGCTTCTCTTGCCACACCAACGCTCGATTTCGTCTAAGAGTCGGACATGGACTCCTCGCTTCTCTTGCCACACCAACGCTCGATTTCGTCTAAGAGTCGGACATGGACTCCTCGCTTCTCTTGCCACACCAACGCTCGATTTCGTCTAAGAGTCGGACATGGACTCCTCGCTTCTCTTGCCACACCAACGCTCGATTTCGTCTAAGAGTCGGACATGGACTCCTCGCTTCTCTTGCCACACCAACGCTCGATTTCGTCTAAGAGTCGGACATGGACTCCTCGCTTCTCTTGCCACACCAACGCTCGATTTCGTCTAAGAGTCGGACATGGACTCCTCGCTTCTCTTGCCACACCAACGCTCGATTTCGTTCAAGAGTCGGACTTGGACTCGCTTCTCTTGCCATACCAACACTCGATTCCGTTTAAGAATCGGACTTAGACTTTCTTCTTGCCATACCAACACTCGATTTCGTTTAAGAATCGGACTTAAGACCCGCTTCTCTCTCTTCCCAGTCTGAGAGATTCTGGAAACACGTTTTTTTCTCTCTCCCTAATCTCGCATTCGAAAATATTTGTAATGAGAGCTGTGTAGGCGAAACGGCTCTCATCTAGGCTTGTAGTGCGTTTAGCGCTTTGATGGAGCACCCTTGTTTACGTCATCTGTTACTCTGTGGGCTCATTATTTGTCTCTTCCGTATAAACGAGGAAAGGAGAGCGAGAGGAGAGAGAGAGAGAGAGAGAGAGAGAGAGAGAGAGAGAGAGAGAGAGAGTGTGTATTATTTTTCCTTTAGAACGTAAATAGAATTCCTGAATATATTCACCGACTGGATTCTTTTTTCCAATTATTTTCAGGTAATTACATGGATTTGGTAATATAGATTATATTTTGCACGAGAGAGAGAGAGAGAGAGAGAGAGAGAGAGAGGAGGAGAGAGAGGAGAGAGAGAGGGGGGGATGTGTATTATTTTTTCCTTTAGAGAGAAAATATAATTCCTGAATATATTCGGCAACTGGTTTATTTAGGGATTTGCTAACGTAGATTATATTAGAGAGAGAGAGAGAGAGAGAGAGAGGAGAGAGAGAGAGAGGAGAGAGAGAGAGAGGAGGAGAGAGAGAGAGAGGAGATGTGTATTATTTTTCCTTTAGAACGTAAATAGAATTCCTGAATATATTCACCGACTGGATTCTTTTTTCCAATTATTTTCAGGTAATTACATGGATTTGGTAATATAGATTATATTTTGCACGAGAGAGAGAGAGGAGAGAGAGAGGAGAGAGAGAAGGGAGAGAGAGAGAGAGGAGAGGAGAGAGGGAGAGAGAGAGAGAGGAGAGAGAATATTTTTAAGAATGAAAATAGTAATCCTGATTATATTCACCAACCTGGATTCTTTTTTCCCCATTACTGTTGAAGGTAATTATATGGATTTGCTAATATAGATTATATTGTGCAATGGAGTTCTCTTACAGGTTGGGAAATTTGCCTATATGTAACAGAGGGATGATGAAGGAATATCGAACATGTTGTAATTGGGATGCTTCAATATTTTCAATTGGTATTCATAACTTTTATTATTATTATTATTTATTATTATTATTAATATTATTATTATTTTCACTACTACTACTACTTACTACTACTAC
Organism: Palaemon carinicauda; assembly: GCF_036898095.1. Lineage (NCBI taxonomy): Eukaryota > Metazoa > Arthropoda > Malacostraca > Decapoda > Palaemonidae > Palaemon > Palaemon carinicauda. The sequence goes on along the minus strand of NC_090738.1, from coordinate 125,028,560 downwards.
AACCCTAGTTGGAAAAGCAGAATGCTATAAGCCCAAAGGCTCCAACAGGGAAAAACATAGCCCAGTGAAGAAATGAAATCAGGAAATAAACTACAAGAGAAATAATGAACCATAAGATATTCTAAGAACAGTAACACCATTAAAACAGATCTTTCTTCTATATACTATAAACAGGCTTACGTCAACCTGCTCAACCTAAAAAACATCTGCTATATAGGTACCTCATTCTAAAGATGTGTTGACCTTGCATATGATTTCGATTTACTGTTGTGGAGATTCTTGCGTATACAGGTGATTCCGAAGAGGCCATCTAGCTCGTCTCTCTCTCTCTCCTCTCTCTCCTCTCTCTCTCTCTCTCTCTCTCTCTCTCTCTCGGACCCTAAGTCATTAGCGGGAGTTGCTGTGAGTTCTTGACAGGTAGATTATGGATGCTGCGACTCGCAACCAATCCCATTCTGGTGTAAAAACCTCGGGGCGTTTGCTCTCTCTCTCTCTCTCTCTCCTCTCTCTCTCTCTCTCTCTCCTCCTCTCTCTCCCTCTCTCTCTCTCTCTCTCTCTCTCTCTCACAAGAGAGAGACTGAAAAAACTTATTGAAACACCAAAGATGTAAAACTTATTGAAACGCCAAAGATGGTAAACCTTATGGAAACACCAAAGATGGAAGACTTACTGAAACACCGAAGAGGTAAAGCTTATTGAAACACCATAGATGTAAAGCTTATTGAAACTTAATGAAACACTAGAGATGTAAAGCTTATTGAAGCGCATAAGATCTAAAGCTTATGGAAACACCATAGATGTAAAGCTTATTGAAGCGCATAAGATCTAAAGCTTATGGAAACACCAAAGATGGAAAACTTACTGAAACACCAAAGAGGTAAAGCTTATTGAAACTTATTGAAACACTAGAGATGTAAAGCTTATTGAAGCGCCTAAGATTTAAAGCTTATGGAAACACCATAGATGTAAAGCTTATTGAAACAATATAGGTGTAAAGCTTATTGAAATACCATAAACAGAGTTTATTGAAACTACAGAAATGTAAAATATCAAAGCAACCAAGATGTAAAGCTTATTGAAACACCAAAGAAGTCAAGCCTATTGAAACGCCAAAGATGTAAAGCATATTTAAATAGCAAATATGTAAAGCTTATTGAAACTTATTGAAACACCAAAGATGTAAAGCCTATTGAAACTTGCTGAAACACAAAAGATGTAAAGCTCATTGAAACTTGTTGAAACACAAAAGATGTAAAGCTTATTGAAGCTTACTGAAACACGAAAGATGTAAAACTTATTGAAACAAAAAAGATATAAAGCTTATTGAAACTTATTTAAACACCAAAGATGCAAAGCTGAGATTTTGTGTTTTGTAAGACAAATGAGCATTCGGGTACGATTTTTACCACCAATTAAATTTTAATACTTTTTGATTGATTTGAATTATTCGGATTTGTTGAGTTCAAAGTGAGCCGTAAATTGTAAATATCTCCATGATGGAAACCTAAAAAGATAATTATCTTATTGGTATTAAAAGTATTAAACTTCTGATTGCTCCACTCTTCCCTTGCTTGTGTGATCAGAGCAAACTGCCATTTCAGAACCTTCAGATCCTTTACTCTCTCCCAGATGCTAAAAGATAATGAACGAGTTGTGTTAGGTGTTTAATCGGTACGTGACATGGTTCGAGTCTGCAACAACCATGTAAGAATGGTGGTGCAATGGGGTTAGAGGGGGGGGGGGTGATGTTGAAGAGCCTGTGGTGTGTTCTGTAGCTACTCAGATAGACCATATTCTGGTAGCCGATGGTTGATGGCTCTTCTGCGGTGTTTTCTCGACGCTTTAGGGGTCTTGGCAGGGATCCCTTTTGCGCGTGACGTGTGGCAACAAGAGTATAGCGATGAGGGGGTATTAGGGAAAGTGATGATGGATAAAAGGAGGAGTGAGGAAAGGGCGAACGAAGAAAGAATAAGAACCGCGAGAGCATTGCAGGACGAGCGGCTGTGCCCCGCCTGACCTGCTGAGTCGGACCGGTTTCCTCGGGCGACACCCGCCTTCCACCGGCTCTTAAGCGCGCTGTCACCGTTTGGACTCGGTTCTGGATGACCTCTTGTTTTGGCATCTTGGATGTAGTATTTCGTCAGGGCGGATGCCA
>NC_090738.1:124996606-125004106 GCF_036898095.1 Palaemon carinicauda | reverse complement strand
TTCCTCATCATCCATACTTCCCTCTCCATCCAAGTTTTTATTTTCCTATCATCCATACTTCCCTCTGCATCCAAGTTTTTATTTTCCTCATCATCCTTACCTCCCTTTCTATTCATATCTTTATCGGCCTCTTCGATTATTCCCGTCTCGCTTTTCCTCCATTCCCCTACTCCCTCTTCATCCTCGGCCTCCCTGTACTCCCCGTTCCTCATGATTCCTCTTCCTTCTCCAGTTTGTAGACGAGCGAGAAAGGAAAGGTGAACTTGTTTCAGGTGGAGACTGGTCGGTCTCTTTAGTGCTGTTAGAATTCTGAGCGAGATTCGTAGATAGGGACTTAATGATAATTTTTACATTTCATCAACCGGTATTTATTCGTATAGGAAATGTTGATATTGGAAATTTTGGTAATACTAATTACTGTATTCTTAATGAGTAATAATGATCTTTAGGCTTTGATATTATTATTATTATTATTATTATTACTTGCTAAGCTACAACCCTAGTTGGAAAAAGCAGGATGGTATAAGCTCGATTAGTATTATTATTACTTGCCAAGCTACAACCCTAGTTGGAAAAGGAGGATGCTATAAGCTCGGGGGGCCCCAACAGGGAAAATAGCCCTGTGAGGGAAAAAGCAACAAGGAAAAATAAGATATTTTTAAAGCAGTAACAACATTAAAATGAATATTTCATATATAAATTATAAAAACTTTAACAAAACAAGAGGAAGAGAAATAAGCGAGTAATAAGCCAGTAATGAGTTTTATCATTAATATCTACTTATTAAGTTGTACACTGTTTATGTCAATATACCGAGTGTCTTGACAGACTTTACGCTCGTTCTAATAAAGCTTTGTAAAGTTTTTTTGTGTCCAAATAGGCGTAGCACTCACCGTGATAAAGCTGATTAAGAGTGTTTTGTAACACCAACAGGTGTGTCGGATTTTGCGTCACGTTAAATTATGATGAAACTGATAAATTTTATGAAGGCTGAAGCAGATATAAAGTACCTCTTCATTTGAATATTTTACCTGAGAGCGTAAATATACATCTCTAGGGACTTGCTGAGACCTTAAATTTGTGTCTTGATAGACGTATATGTGATATTAACTAATGTCCAAATCGATTCATATGGTATAATCTTCAAATAATCTTTATCTTTTATAATCCTTAAAACTCAGATTTCAAAAAGAAAAAAACGACTCATGGCCAATATTATTTTTTTTTTTTTTGTAAGAAGAGATAATATGACAATCTTCATCTTTTATAATCTTTAAACTTTTAAACTTCGATCTCAAAAAGAAAAAAACGGACTCTTGGCCGGTCTTTTTTTTTTATAGAAAAAATGGACTCGTCCGATTTTTTTTTTATTTATTTATTTTTTTTTTTTTTATTATCCTTTGTTATGACGAGAAAATTTGATAGCAATACCCCCATTGAATTGTTACTAATCACAAGGCGATCATCATCTTCTGTATGATTATCATTATGGAATAAAAGTATTTAAAGGTATGGTATTGGGTGTAGGTTTTGCTGTGTGCGCCACCAGCTCTGGAGAGATGGTGGCTCTAGTGGTAGTTTGGGAGTGGTGGTGGTGGTGGTAGTGGTAGTGGTGGTAGTGGGAGAGGGAGTGGGAGTGGCCGGCCGCCAACGTGTTGGTCCCGCTGTCATAATGGTAACAACCTGTCGACGTGCAGACTCTCTCTCTCTCTCTCTCTCTCTCTCTCTCTCTCTCTCTCTCTCTCTCTCTCATATGCGAAGATCTCAGTTTCTTAGCGCATTACTTGAACATTTGTAAATAATCAGGGTTGGTATAGTTAGCAATCTCATAGTTTAAAAGATGATATCAATGACTGATAAACGTAACGTTTATCAAATGGCATGGAAATGTTTATCAGTTAACATTTATTATATTAATGTATATGCTACATTAAAAAATAGCATAGTTTAACAGTATTGCTATTAGCTATCACGGGTAATATCAATGGAGTAGAAATGTTTATAACTTTATATTTATTAAGTGAATGTTATGTGCTCAAGTAAAAATTTAATATAGTTTAATAGTTCTGCGATTAAAACCTTCCTTTGTGTGGCGCCGTCACTATTATCCGACTTCTTACATTATTTGACTTCTTACATTATTCGACTTCTTACATTATTCGACTTCTTACATTATTCGACTTCTTACATTATCCGACTTCTTACATTATTCGACTTCTTACATTATCCGGCTTAGTATATTATTCGACTTCTTACATTATCCAACTTCTTATATTATCCGACTTCTAATATTATCCGACTTTTTACATTATGCGATTTCATAAATTGTTTGATTTCTTACATCATCCGACTTCTTACATTATCCGACTTCTTATATTACCCGACTTCTTGAATTATCCGACTTCTTACATTATCCAACTTCTTATATTATCCGACTTCTAATATTATCCGACTTCTTACATTATCCGACTTCTAATATTATCCGACTTCTTACATTATCCGACTTCTTACATTAGCCGACTTTTTACGTTATCTGACTTCTAATATTATCCGACTTCTTACATTAGCCGACTTCTTACATTATCCGACTTCTTACATTAGCCGACTTCTTACATTTGCAGACTTTTTACTTTATCCGACTTCTTACATTATCCGATTTCTTAAGTTATCCGACTAGTTAGCTTATCATGACGTACCAAACAAATAATTCAAGTAATTTTTTTAAAAATCGTTATGGTTCTCTCTCTCTCTCTCTCCTCTCTCTCATCTCTCTCCTCTCTCTCTCTCTCTCTCTCTCTCTCTCTCTCTCTCTCTCTCTCTCTCTCTGAAAGCTTATCTCCCGACTTCATCTTTACCCATAACTGACCTGTTCCCTTTCCTCGGCGATTCATTGAGGTAATATTTTTATTGTCCTCAGTTTTTGTCTTCTCTTTATTTTTGTTTTGTTTTTATATTACTCTCGTTTTAACTCTCTTGGCTTTTATTATTTTGATAGTTTTTTTCTTTTTGTATTTGTTTTGAGGATTATTTGTTTAATTTTTCTTCTTCTTCTTCTTCTTCTTCTTCTTCTTCTTCTTCTTCTTCTTCTTCTTCTTCTTCTTCTTCTTCTTCTTCTTCTTTGTCTGCATCTTTTCCCACTTTTATGTGGGGTCGATGTTTCCGGCTAGCGTTCTCCATCTACCTCTGTCTCACACTTCATCACCGGTTAATCCCTTGGATTTGTTTGAATTTCATGAAATTAATTACATTATTATTTTCTGTGGGGTTTAGGATTTGCTAATCAGTTTTGCTCTATTGAATTTTAATTTACCCTAATTTGAATATCTCATTTGTTCAATGATTTTTGAGAGACCTAATACATTGTGTTATTAATCCCATCTAAAAGACGGACGTTTTGCTGTCATTAATTAATTGAGGGATACATGCGCTTGGGCCAAGTAGACCATTCAGCGCAATTTGAGGGGTGAAAACGAGTAGCACTCACTAACTCGAGAATTAGTCATTTTCCCTGTTGGAGCCTTCGGGCTTATAGCATTTTGCTTTTCCAACTAGGGTTGTAGCTTAAATAATAATAATAATAATAATAATAATAATAATAATAATCATTTAATTCCTTGATGCTTTAATTGAGAGTCGCTGAAACAAATGGGAACCCGTGAAGTTTTGCACCTACAACTTTATTATTATTATTATTATTTGTATTATTTTATAATTATTATTATTATTATTGTTGTTATTATTTGTATTTGTATTTTATTATTATAATTAGTTAAGTTCATCATCATCATCCTCATCTTCATCATCATCATCATTATTATTATTATATGAGAAGTATATAAACAAGGCGGATTAATTGATATAATTAATTAGTACTGATCTAGCTAGGAGCTACGCAGAAATATTAGAATTCGGTCCATTTTTTACTGTAATATATACACCTACTCAGTCGGTATGTAGACTACTGGCGAAATCTAACCGAAGCCCTTTGCGTCAATAGGCGTAGGAGGGGATGATGATGATGACTCAGGCTATCTAGGTGTTTTATTAAATTGCTAAATGCGTAATGCGTCAGCTTGGGAATTGACAGTATATGAGTTCTTCGTGAATAACATTTTGATAAAGGAACAATAAAATCAACTTGAGAGTCCGTATAATTTTGAATGTTACCGTTGCAATTAGAAAGATTATCATTGGTTAAAAAATGTTTAGTTGCTGATTATCACTGGTTGGAAAATGTTTGGTTGCAGATTATCACTGGTTGAAAAATGTTTGGTTGCGGATGATCATTGGTTGGAAAATGTTTGCTTGCGGATTATCCCTGGTTGATAAATGTTTGGTTGCTGATTATCACTGGTTGAAAAATGTTTGGTTGCTAATTATTACTGGTTGGAAAATGTTTGGTTGCTAATTACCACTGGTTAACAACTTTTTTGGTTGCTAATTATCACTGGTTGAAAAATTTTTGGTTGCTAATTATCACTGGTTGAAAAATTTTTGGTTGCTGATTCACGGGTTGATAAATGTTTGGTTGCTGATTATCACTGGTTGGAAAAAAATATTTGGTTGCTTGCTGTCACTGGTTGATAAATGTTTGGTTGCTAATTATCACTGGTTGAAAATATTTGATTGCTAATTATCACTGATTGAAAGTGTTTGGTTGCTAATTATCACTGGTTGAAAAATATTTAGTGGCTGATTATCACTGGTTGAAAAATGTTTAGTTGCAGACTCAATTAACAAGTGTAGATTAAAGGCGATTCTGTAAGGCCTTAACCACCACGAGTTTTTTTTCCTCAACTTTGAGGGACTCCTAAAGGAAAGGTGATTGGCCTGTAATTATCTTAGTCTACCCTCATGTAACCTTATGAACAGATAATATTACCGGATGGTTATTTCACATATCGTTTTAAGGAATTTTTTTTTATTATTAGTCTTATTATTATTATTATTATTATTATTGTTATTATTATTATTAGCTAAGCTATAGCCGTAGATGAAAAAGTAGGATGCTATGAGTCCAAGGGCACTTACAGGGAAAAATAGCCCAGGGAGGAAAGGAAATATATAAACTTCAATAATCGATTAAAATACTACATATTTCAAGAATAGCAAAAACATTAAAATAGATCTTTCATAAATAAACTATATAATAGAATCTTATGTCAGCCTTTTCACCATAAAAACATTCTCTTGCTTCTCAACATTTTATATGTTGCAAGTAATATGCATTTCCTGATACATAATAAATGTATAACTGCATGATGTAATATCGAATTTTGCTTGCTTTTGCGTGCACACCTATATTACATTTTTGCCTGTACACGCGCGCATGCGTCTTGTCTGTTAAGAGACAAAGAGGTGGGAAGCTGGTGAGAACCAAGGCATTGCTCTCTCATCTCTTAGGGTGGAGAAACAATGAGAAGAGGCGTTTAGATCTGAATTGGCTGTTTGTTGGATGAGCTGACGATGATAATGATGGCCGTTTCGGAAACTTCAACGCCAGTCTGGCAAGTAGTGATCTGCGTCAAGGGGGAAACAATGGTTTAAGTTTTTTTTTTTTTTTTTTTTTTTTTTTTTTTTTTTTTTTTTTTTTTTTTTTTTTTTTTTTTTTTGGAGGGGCTGCCTCTTCCCCCTTCTTCCATCCTTCTCCCTCCCTCCCTCCCTCCCTACTAATGTTCTCCCTCCCTTTCCCTTTGCTGGTGTTTCTCCTTCGTATTAATTCCCCCTTCTCTTTTTCTGTAATACCCCTCTTTCCTTCAAGTCATTGCATAATCACCCCTTCCTCACTAGTACTTACTCTCCCTCCCTCTCCCTTCCTCTCCCTTAACAGTTCTCCCCTTCACCTTCCACACCCCCCCCCTCCTCCTCAGAATGGGAAACGACTGCATTGATAATCAGGCGGGGTCTTGAGCTCATTACAATGGTCCTTACAAGTTATGATTTATGAGAACGGTGAAATTACCCTCCTGTCGTCTCGACATTTGTCAGAAACAATAGCTCCGGCGACGGGCCGTCAGGAAGCCGCTTGTTATTACCTAGGGGTCGCATCTTTCAGAAGGATGTAAATAATAGAAAAAATTAGGAATTTTTGTGAATTAGGCTGCTCGTGTCGCTTGTGAATGCCCCGCCCCCCCCAACCAGTGAATTTTTTTTTTTTTTTTTTTTTTTTTTTGAATCCCAGAGAACTTTTTCAAATCTTTCAGTCTCTTTTCATTGATTGCCAGTGATGTTTGACTGACGATTGGTCGATGTTCGTGTCGTTTGTGAATGCCCCACTAGAGATCTTGATTTTTTTTTTTTTTTTTTTTTTTTTTTTTTTAAATCCCAGAGAACTTTTCCAAATCTTTCCGTCTCTCTTCATTGATTGCCAGTGATGTTTGACTGACGATTGGTCTAATAGAAAAAAAAATTAGGAACTTTTGTGAATTAGGCTGCTCGTGTCGCTTGTGAATGCCCCACTAGAGAACTTGAATTTTTTTATTTTTTTTTCCAGAGAATTTTTCAAATCTTTCCGTCTCTCTTCATTGATTGCCAGTGATGTTTGATTGACGATTGCTCGATGTTGGGAGTCATTGACTGATTTTTATGGGTTGTTTTTCAGCTGTTGTGTGATCTATCCAATTTAGACGTTTAAATAGAAGACTTATTGGAAATTTCCAATTTAGACGTTTAAATAGAAGACTGTGCTTTTATAAATGGGTTTTTATTTTCCAGTTTTCAGTTATTGGAAATTTCCAATTTGGACGTTTTAATAGAGGATTTATTGAAAATCTCCAATTTAGACGTTTAAATAGAAGATTTATTGAAAATCTCCAATTTAGACGTTTAGATAGAAGACTGCTTTTGTAAATGGGTTTATATTTTCCAGTTTTCAGTTACTGGAAATCTCCAATTTAGACGTTTAAATAGGAGACTTATTGGAAACTTCCAATTTAGACGTTTTAATAGAAGATTTATTGGAAATCTCCAATTTAGACGTTTAAATAGAAGACTGCTTTTGTAAATGGGTTTTTATTTTCCAGTTTTCATTTATTGGAAATCCCCAATTTAGACGTTTTAATAGATCGGCGTTTTTGTAAATGCTGTATTATTATCATCAACTATTTACTAAAAGTTTTCATTTATATTCATTACGTCAGCGCTTTTATAAATATAGTATTGTTCTTATCAATTGTTTACTTAAAGTTTATAATTGATTTTTACTGTATTACGGTCATGAAGTTTGTATACACTTCATGTTGCATTATGTACAGAGGTTTTCATCATTAGAGGCTATTTCTGATTGTTTTCCAGTTGAAATGATAACGTATATGAAAATGAATATAAATCTATCTACAGTATTTTCTCACATGAATAGATCTTGGTTTTATATAAGATCTCAATTTCAGTTTAGCATATTCAATAGTATTTTCTCACAAATAAATCTTGATTTTTTACTTAGGATATGTAATTGATTTAAAATTAGCATACATGATTTATTAGTTTCAAGTTTGATTTTGG
>NC_090738.1:124986606-124991606 GCF_036898095.1 Palaemon carinicauda | reverse complement strand
GGGCTTAGCGTTATCCGTCATAATTAACGTCACGGGGCGTGTTATTTACATGTCGTTGCCTTTATTCTTACGTGATCTGTAATGCGGTCTGTTATTGATTTTTTTAACGATGGTTAAAAAAATTGGCTTTGGCAAAAAATAATAAGAGAAAGTTTGTGCTGAATTATAGATGTTAGCACTGAGAGTACTGTATGTATATTTAAACATGATTTGGAAATGAAATATACGAGGGTTAGCACTGAGAGTACTGTATGTATATTTAAACAGGATTTGGAAATGAAATATACGAGGGTTAGCACTGAGAGTACTGTATGTATATTTAAACAGGATTTGGAAATGAAATATACGAGAGTTAGCACTGAGAGTACTGCATGTATTTTTAAACATGATTTGGAAATGAAATATACGAGTTAGCACTGAGAGTACTGCATGAATATTTAAACAGGATTTGGAAATGAAATATACGAGGGTTAGCACTGAGAGTACTGTATGTATATTTAAACAGGATTTGGAAATGAAATATACGAGAGTTAGCACTGAGAGTACTGCATGTATTTTTAAACATGATTTGGAAATGAAATATACGAGTTAGCACTGAGAGTACTGCATGAATATTTAAACAGGATTTGGAAATGAAATATACGAGTTAGTACTGAGAGTACTGCATGTATATTTAAACAGGATTTGGAAATGAAATCTACGAGGGTTAGCACCGAGAGTACTGCATGTATATTTAAACAGGATTTGGAAATGAAATATACGAGAGTTAGCACTGAGAGTACTGCATGTATATTTAAACATGATTTGGAAATGAAATATTTCTGTACATCTCATATTGGCATCTCTGCTGGAGATGTATAGATACAAACATTATAAGTTAATGAACAGTGTTGTAGCTCGTTAGTCTTAAAAAAAGAAGCTACGGGCTGCAGAGTTGCATGAATCCGTGCTTGGCCGTAAGGGCCAGGCAATTTAAGAGTAAGCAAGTCTTAAAAAAGAAGTGGAAGGAGTCTTATTTAAATTATGCTGAATGGATTGACAAACTATATAGAGGAAATAGTTTATGTAATTGGTTGAGTCTCTGTTGATAAATATTGTTTAGTTTCATTAATTTTTATATGCTTGTTTTTGTGTACATTTTACATCTGCAAATTTCACCACCAGTCGGTCTATTTTCAACATTTAGAATGTCCGCTAATAGAAACACCATCAGTTTTCTTAAGTACACGCTAAGAAATTGGTATCGTTTGTATATTGAAATATCATCATCATCGTCATCATCATCTCTTACGCATATTGACGCAAAGGGCCTCGGTTAGATTTCGCCAGTCTTCTCTATCTTGAACCTTTAGGTCAATACTTCTCCAGTCATCATCTCTTACTTCACTGAAATATAGCTAATAGGAATTTTCAATAATAAAATCGTGGATAGAAGTTTTTTTTTTTTATGTAACTCTTAGGTTTTTAGTAGTATTTTAGGCTTTAGATATACAGTATATCAGTATATTAAGGCTAAGATTAAAGAAATAAGTCTTAATATGCTCTGACAATTCACAGTCACACTTGGTTCTATAAAGTGATCTTATAGATTATTATGGCCTGCAGTATTTTGAGACAACAGTCTTTTAAATGTAAAGAATTCTTTTGTCAGGCAGGATTCTAAGACGAGAAATTTCTGGGAATGCTAATGTATTCCTGTCTAGGCGGTAAAGTTTAACCAGGTAATTTTTGAGAGGTTCTTTTAAGGCCTCTTTAGAGATCATTTTATGACCTGGATGAATTTTACTAAGTGTGCCGTCAATGTGCTAAATTAATTTTACTAATTTCTATTTCTGAATTACTCTCCAGTGGAATGTTCGAAGGTATTTCCTTTGCAGTAAGATTTCTCCTGCTATTTTCTATGTCACGACTAACCAGCACAGCTATTTGCGTATCGTGAATTAAGCAAAGCTATTTCCTTAATTAAGTTGAGCTATTTGAATCGGTTAGGACTTTGTTGAGATAAAGAACTGCAAGCTGGGTTTCTCAGGCAATTTTGAATGATGGAAATCCAATACGAGGAAGTTTTGTCCAGAGCAATTATCCTTTAAAAGAAGAAATGTGGGTAGAATAATAAATAATTATGAGGGGTAGATTTTTTCCTCTTGATTTCTTTTATCTATTCCATTTGAATGGGGTGAAAGACTCTCTCTCTCTCTCTCTCTCTCTCTCTCTCTCTCTCTCTCTCTCTCAAATTGAAAAATTGAATGCGTCGTCAGTTATCAATAATTAATATCAATGTGGTCACATAATTCTTTAACATCTTAATTTTCTCTCTCTCTCTCTCTCTCTCTCTCTCTCTCTCTCTCTCTCAAACTGAAGGCGTCGTCAGTTATCAATAATTAATATCAATGTGGTCACAGAATTCTTTAACATCTTAATTTTCTCCTGATTAATCTCCGACCAATTTGTAATGTTGAACTCTTCCTTCTCCAGACCTAATCTTTCACCCCTTTCAAACGGCGCCCTCCTTTATTTTCTGTAATTATCTCCTCCTCTTTATCTCTTTGTGTCCTCCATACCCACCTTGAAAGAAACCACATACCCCCTACTGTCTTCTCTCTCTCTCTCTCTCTCTCTCTCTCTCTCTCTCTCTGTCTCTCTCTCTCTCTGTCTCTCTCTCTCTCTCTCTCTCTCTCTCTCTCTCTCCAGCGGATGTAGTAAACCGTAACTCGGTAAACGAATTCAAGAATAAGGTAGTCAAGATCATAGAAACTCTATAAATGTTTAAACTATTCCGCTCTACCCAAGAGCAAATGGAGTCAGTCTCCGTAGATGGACTAAAAAGTCTTTGAAATATTCAGAATCCTTGTATCTCTCTCTCTCTCTCTCTCTCTCTCTCTCTCTCTCTCTCTCATTAGTGAACACGCCCATATGTTCAATAATGTTTTACGGTTTTTTAGTAAATATTGTGTGGATAATTGCCTTGTGCCCTCCTATATTTTCTTTAATTATCTTTTATCTGTGTAGCACCTTGAAAGAAGCCCCATATATTCTCTCTCTCTCTCTCTCTCTCTCTCTCTCTCTCTCTCTCTCTCATTTACCCGTTATATTTCCAATATTTACGGATTTATAGTATATACCTTGATATTTGCCACATGCCGAAGATTTTGCACATTTAACCATAATAAAACAGTTCACAATAGTGTCGTTTTCCCCCAAACTCCGACCATTATTTGATAAAATATCTCATCTATGGAGTCATGCATAAGAACGTGAATGGGGGACATCTGAATGGGGAAGGAATCCGAATCCCCCTTCTTCCCCCCATTCTTCATCCTCCTCGTATCGCTTCCCCCTCCCTTCTCCCCCCCCCCCCCCCATTCTCCCCATTCTCTCATTCTCTCGCACTTCACAATTTTTGTGATGGGGGCGTCAGCCAGCGCTTAACTGCCACATGAAGACCCCATTAATCATAATCTCCTTGTCCACGTTCCTCATGGGGCCCTCTCCCCATGGGCCAGATGCTTGAGCTTTCTACATTTATTATTATTATTATTATTATTATTATTATTATTATTATTATTATTATTATTATTATTATTATTATTATCATTATTATTATTATTATTATTATTATTATTATTGTAGGTTTTGTTTTAATGTTTTTTTTATTGTAATAGTATTGTTCAGAAGTATCTATAGACCTGATGAATTTTTATTTATTATAACGTTAATGTTGTTGATTTAGGGACGATAGTAAGTTATTATTATTATTGTTATTATTATTATTATGATGATGATTATTATTATTATTATTGTAATGATTATTATAATTATTATTATTATTATTGTAATAATATGTTCTGAGATAAGCTTAATGCCAACACAAGGAAATTTTGAATGGCGAAACAAATGAATAAATCATGTTGGAAAAAATAAATTTATTTATTAATCCTGGTGCCCCTACGTCAAATGATTTATTTGCATCTCCTATCTCTCTGCATTTTAATGATGTGTATTTGACTGTTCTTTTAAGTTATTTCCTTTTATACTGTTATTGAACTTGTTGACGTAATTTTCATTTATACATTCTCAATTTACTTCTATTGAAGCGTAATGAATATGAAATGAAAAAGTTTGATCATTTATCATATGGGATATTATGAGATTTTTAAGCCGTTTTGAATGTACAATTCCCAATGTAATTTTATTACTCCAATGAGATTTTTATATCCTTTTTGTTATCATATGGGATATTTAATAATAATAATAATAATAATAATAATAATAATCTTTATTTCAGTAAAAGCCATATACAGTTACAATAGGGGTACAGTGATGTTAAACTTATGACATCAGACTTTTAAGCCACTTGAATGCGCAGTTTCCAGGTTAATTTGGTCTCTGAAATTAGATATTTAATTTTATGAAATAATATCAAGAGAACAGATCAAACTGTGATACTTAGGGTTGTGGTGTCCGATGCGGTAACGTCCCTGACTGGTGAACGCCAGAATGGGGTTCGAATCCCGTTCAAACTCGTTAGTTTCTGTGCTGTAACCTCACCATCTTTTTGAGCTAAGGATGAAGGGTTGAGAGAGCCTATAGGTCTATTTGCTGAGTCATCAGCAGCCATTGCCTTTCCCTCCTTGGTCCTAGCTTATGTGGAGAGGGGCTTGGGCGCTGATCATATATATATATATATATATATATATTATATATATATATATTATATATATATATATATATGGTCAGTCTCTAGGGAATTATCCTTCTTGATAGGGCAATGTCACTGTCCCTTGCCTCTACCATTCATGAGCGGCCTTAAAATCTTCAAACTTGGCTCATGTAGTCGAGCAAAAATCGAGTTTTCATGTTAGGTAAATATGCAAAATATATGTATAATTTATATAGATTTAAATATATTACTTCCCATTCATCTCCCGGATAATATCCATCCCAGAAGGCAATCGTTGCTAATCATCCCTTACGCTGGAGAGAAATAGAGATATATTGTT
>NC_090738.1:124979106-124981606 GCF_036898095.1 Palaemon carinicauda | reverse complement strand
CCCCCCCCAATTCCTCATTGCCCCCCCCCCATTCCTCATTGCCCCCCCAATTCCTCATTGCCCCCCCCAATTCCTCATTGCCCCCCCCCATTCCTCATTGCCGCCGCCCAATTCCTCATTGCCCCCCCCCATTCCTCATTGCCCCCCCAATTCCTCATTGCCCCCCCCAATTCCTCATTGCCCCCCAATTCCTCATTGCCCCCCCCAATTCCTCATTGCCCCCCCAATTCCTCATTGCCCCCCCCATTCCTCATTGCCGCCGCCCAATTCCTCATTGCCCCCCCCATTCCTCATTGCCCCCCCCAATTCCTCATTGCCCCCCCCCCCAATTCCTCATTGCCCCCCCAATTCCTCATTGTCCCCCCAATTCCTCATTGCCCCCACCTATTCTTCATTCCCCCCCTATTCCTCATTGCCCCCCCTATTCCTCATTGCCCCCCCATTCCTCATTCTCCCCCCAGTCCTCATTGCCCCCCCCCCTCCATTCCTCCATGTAAAAGTTTAAAGGACACTTATGAATGGCAGGGCCAAGGGCTAGTGGCATAACCCTAGACATTGATCATATATACGTATAATCAGCACTCGTTCCACCCAAGCTAGGACCAAGGAGGGCCAGGCAATGGCTGCTGATGACTCAGCAGATAGAGCTATAGGCTCCCCAAACCCATCCTTAGCTCATAAAGATAGTGAGGTTGCAGCGACCATAAAAACTAACGAGTTTGAGTGGGACTCGAGCCCCAGTCTCTTTATAGTTTATTTATGAAATATCTGTTTTAATGTTGTTACTGTTTATAAAATATTTTATTTCAATTGTTCATTGTTTCTCAGATCGTTAATTTATTTCCTTATTTCCTTTCCTTACTGGGCTATTTTTCCCTGTTGGTGCCCTTGGGCTTATAGCATCTTGCATTTCCAACTAGGGCTGTAGCTTAGCTATTAATAATAATAATATTAATAATAATAATAATAATAATAATAATGTTCACCAACCAAATGCCGTCACCTGCGCTATATATTACTCTATTACCTGTCTGAATTCATCTTAATTGATCAATTCGTTTGCCTTATTTAGTGACCGAAACCAGAATTCGCCCTGAAGCTTACCTGTTGATAATTGACGCATTTACCGAGTCGAAAGGTGTTATCTCGGTTGATCTGAATAATTCAAGCTGTTACTGCCGTAGATGGTACTTCCGGAAAGAACAATACCGAACATTATATTATTTAATCGTTAGGAAATAATAACTTTTGGATGAAATGGGGCTTCCTTTGTTCCTGGGACAAATAAGGTCATTTGAGAAAAGAATAAAATTTAGAAATATATAATGTGTGCGAGGGAAGTGCAAGACTAATTGGTCTTTTATAGAGGAACTAAATATTCATATGAAGGGCTCGAGTATGTTCATAATTTCCATTTATTTAAGGAATTTGTTCACTTTATAGAGCCTTTCTCCTTACTTGCTTGCTCAATTATGACGAGATAACTTTTCCGCATACTGATTCTTAGGTAATTTTTTTCCATTGGTAAGAGAACCAATTAATAATTCTAACTGGAAATTAACTGATCTTTCTTATTTTATGGTCGGCTTTCCTATTACACTGACTAGGTGTCATATCATACGTTTCCAGCATATTGTATTGCTTATTATAAATGTCGGTTTCTGGTTACCATTTGCCTCGTGAGAAAGACGCCCATCCACCTTCATGGAACTTTGCCATTCTCAAGGAGTTCACAACCATCCACACGTCCTCTCCTGCCTTGGAATACGATGTATTAGAATTGCTAAACATTTGCCACTTCTTAGATTAGGAGCTTTTAGGTAGTACCATTTAATACCTCTGCAAGAAACTCCTCTATATGATAAAGAGCTATGTGTCTTGGTATATATATATGTATATGTATATATATATGTGTGTGTGTGTGTATATATATATATATATATATATATATATATTCACTTAGAGAGAGAGAGGGTGTAGCTATACCCTGGCGAAAGACGATGCCCTGAGAGGTACACTCCAAAACCACATTCTGTGCGTGTATATCTGTCTAAATATGTAACTGAGGCGCACTAGTGGAAGTCGTTATCAATGAACTAACATGATAATTATGCTTGAAAGTATGGAAGAAGTTGGAGTCGTCATATAGTTTTTATATACTCTGAAGCTATTAACTGTTAGGTGTATATATATATATATATATATATGCATATATATTTCTATATATATATGTATATATATTTCTATATATATGTATATATATATTTCTATATATATGTATATATATTTCTATATATATGTATAGATATTTCTATATATATATATATATATATATATATATTTCTATATATATATATGTATATATATTTCTATATATGTGTATATATATTTCTATATATGTGTATATATATTTCTATATATATATATATATATATATATGTATATATATTTCTATATATATATGTATAGATATTTCTATATATATGATATATTTATTTCT
>NC_090738.1:124957656-124978606 GCF_036898095.1 Palaemon carinicauda | reverse complement strand
AATAACCCATCTTTATTGTTTTCTCATATGAATAAATCTTGGTTTTATATAAGATTCTATTTAAAGTTAGCTTATGTAATAGTATTTTCTCACAAATAAATCTTGATTTTTTACGTAGGATATGTAATTGATTTAAAATTAGCATACATGATTTAATAGTTTCAAGTTAGACTTTAGAGTAAATCTTGTTTTTTAGACAGGATCTTTAATTGATATAAAATTAGCAAACATAATATAATAGTTTTAAGTTAGACTTTCAAGTAAATCTTGGATTTTATATCGCGTTTTTAATCATTTCACAATTATCACATAATTTAATAGTTTTAAGTTAGACTTTCGAGTCAATCTTGGATTTTCATATAGTATTTTTAATTAGTTCAAAATTAGCATACATAATTTGATAGTTCTAAGTTACACTTTAGAGTAAATCTTAGGTTTTCATACTGAATTTTTAATTAGTTCAAAATTAGCTAACATAATTCAGTAGGTGTAAGTTAGACTTTCGAGTAAATCTTGGTTTTTATATAGTATCTTTAATTAATTTAAAATTAGCATACATAATTTTTAATAGTTCTAAGTTAGATTTTCGAAAAAAAATCTTGTTTTTTATACTGGGTAATTAATTAATGTAAAATTAACATACATGATATAATAGTTCCAAGACTTTCGAGTAAATCTGGTTTATTAGATAGTATCTTTAATGAATTTAAAATTAGCATACATAATTTAATAGTTCTAAAACTTTTGAGCAAATATTGGATTTTTATATTGAATTTTTAATTAGTTCAAAATTGGCTAACATAATTCAATAGTTCTAAGTTTGACTTTCGAGTAATATTGGTTTTTATATAGTATCTATAATTTTTAATAATTCTAGGTTAGATTTTTGAAAAAAAATTAATTAATGTAAAATTAACATCCATGATTTAATAGTTCTAAGACTTTCGAGTATATCTGGGTTATTATATAGTATCTTTAATTAATTTAAAATTAGCATACATAATATAATAGTTTTAATTTAAGACTTTCTAGGCATCGTATTGTATGAGTGTGACGCCACGACATACCTAAGCAATCAGTCATTCCATTTTGGTGGGATTGCGTGCGCCTAATTGCCACAGTTGAAATGTTGAACGCGTGGCATAGATTGATGGCGACTCATTTTCATAATTGTTATGCTGTTGTTGGGGTTTTTTGCTACATTGTGTCTACGTTCATTTACTGCCACCGTCTCACGCCGTCTGCTCTCTCTCTCTCTCTCTCTCTCTCTCTCTCTCAAACATTCTAGCCTCAGCAAATATGGAGAGATCATCTGCAAATAGTGTTGAGGGAATATCTTGGGGAATGACATTAATGGTTAGTTTCTCTCTCTCTCTCTCTCTCTCTCTCTCTCTCTCTCTCTCTCTGACATTCTAGCTCCAGCAAATGATATGGAGAGATCATCTACAAATAGTGATGACAGAGGATATCCCATTAATTGTTAGTTTCTCTCTCTCTCTCTCTCTCTCTCTCTCACACAGACATTCTAGCCCCAGCAAATGATATGGAGAGATGATCTGCAAATAGTGTTGAGGGAATATCTTGGGGAATGACAGAGGATATCCCATTAATGGTTAGTTTTTACTCTCTCTCTCTCTCTCTCTCTCTCTCTCTCTCAACCATACCCATTCTAGCTCCAGCAAATGTTATGGAGAGATCATCTACAAATAGTGTTGAGAGAATATCTTTGGGGAATGACAGAGGATATCCCATTAATGGTTAGTTTCTCTCTCTCTCTCTCTCTCTCTCTCTCTCTCTCTCTCTCTCAGACATTCTAGCCCCAGCAAATGATATGGAGAGATCTACAAATAGTGTTGACAGAATATCTTGGGGAATGACAGAGGATATCCCATTATTTTTTTAGTTTCTCTCTCTCTCTCTCTCTCTCTCTCTCTCTCTCTCTCTCTCACAACCATTCTAGCCCCAGCAAATGGTATGGAGAGATCATCTACAAATAGTGTTGAGAGAATATCTTGGGGAATGGCAGAGGATATCCCAATAATGGTTAGTTTCTCTCTCTCTCTCTCTCTCTCTCTCTCTCTCTCTCTCTCTCAGACATTCTAGCTCCAGCAAATGATATGGAGAGATCATCTACAAATAGTGTTGAGAGAATATCTTTGGGGAATGACAGAGGATATCCCATTAATGGTTAGCTCTCTCTCTCTCTCTCTCTCTCTCTCTCTCTCTCATACATTCTAGCGCCAGTAAATGATATGGAGAGATCATCTGCAAATAGTGTTGAGAGAATATCTTGGGGAATGACAGAGGATATCCCATTAATGGTTAGTTCTCTCTCTCTCTCTCTCTCTCTCTCTCTCTCTCTCTCTCAAACATTCTAGCGCCAGCAAATGATATGGAGAGATCATCTACAAATAGTGTTGAGAGAGTATCTTGGGGAATGACAGAGGATATCCCATTAATGGTTAGTCTCTCTCTCTCTCTCTCTCTCTCTCTCTCTCTCTCTCTCTCTAGCCCCAGCAAATGATATGGAGAGATCATCTGCAAATAGTGTTGAGGGAAAATCTTGGGAATGACAGAGGATATCCCAATAATGGTTAGTTCTCTCTCTCTCTCTCTCTCTCTCTCTCTCTCTCAGCCATTCTAGCTCCAGTAAATGATATGGAAAGATCATCTACTAATAGTATTGAGAGAATATCTTGGGGAATGACAGAGGATATCCCATTAATTGTTAGTTTCTCTCTCTCTCTCTCTCTCTCTCTCTCTCTCTCTCTCTCTCGTGCAGCAAGTGGTAACCTATATCATCTCATTCGAATGTTTGTATTCTTTACGTAATATTTGTTTCCTGAGTAACCGGAAACCCCCCCCCTCTCTCTCTCTCTCTCTCTCTCTCTCTCTCTCTCTCTCTCTTGTGCACCAAGTGGTAACCTATATCATCTCATTCGAATGTTTGTATTCTTTATTGCGTAATATTTGTTTCCAAAGTAACCGGACCCCCACCCCCCACCCTCTCTCTCTCTCTCTCTCTCTCTCTCTCTCTCTCTTAGAGCCGTCAGTGTATCACCTTCATGTCTTCGTCAGGCTTTTTTTCTGCTTCCGTTCCGTGTAGGTTTAAGTGAGTGCATTTTTCAGGGGAGACAGCTAGAAGCTTTCTTTCATTGTGAGCTTTGGGATGTTGCTGAATACCTTTTTTGCTTGTATTTTTTATCATTATTTTCTATTTTCAATGTTTTTGATCGTATTATTTTTGTTTTTTTTTAGTTTTTTGAGCTTAGTACTTTTTTAATCTTTATTTTTATATTTTTTTTGTTTTGATAATCTTCCGAATTCACTACTTTTTTAAATTTTTTATTTCCTATGTTTTGTTTTTTTGATTTTCTGAACTCACTGTTTTTTTAATCTTTGGTTTTTTTCTGGTTTGTTAATTTACTGAGGTCGCTATTTTTTAATCTTTTTTCTATTTTTTTTTTCTTGTTGATTTTCTGTGCTCACTATCAGAACCAAGTTTCATTTTTACATAATAATAATTTGTTAATAACCCAGGAAAGAATATCGAATGAGTGTGACTTACTATTTTGTTTCATCTTTAATTATGGGAATTTTTACTTCCAGAAAGTAGCAATTATCTTTGAAATCTGGAGTCGTGATGTTTTATACATGAGAAGAGGGTGAACATTCAGTAGAACTTCATGCGATAGATGGTATACAAGTCACTCTTTAATCTTCGATACTTTAAACTAAAATTAGAGTTTTAAGTTTATAAACTATAACAATCCCAAAAGTTGAAGGGTAGGAAATAATTTAGACACTTCGAGATTGTAAATTACTACATTATTGTAAAAGTTCATGCAATGCATTAATAAAAAAAATAATAATAAAAAATTTCAATACATTATTTTGAAGGCTTGCAAACGATTATGTAGATAAGCCAGTACTATTACCAAAATTTGAAAGATATGCTTCGAGAAAGGGAATTTTTGACAGAAGTATAATAGTTCATTCGATGTATGAATCAAACTCAAGAATGCACACATTATTTTGAAGACTTACGAACGATTATGTAGATATGTGAATACTCGTCACCCGAGATTTTTTTTTTTTTTTTTTTTTCTGGAAGTCAGACAATAGTTCACGCAATGTATGAATCAAACGCAAAACCACCTTAATTTGAAGACTTGCGAACGATTATGGAAATACGCGAGTTATACTCACCCGAGTTGTTGTTTTTTTATTTTTATTTTTATTATATATATATATATATATATATATTTATTTATTTATTTATTTTTTTTTTTTTTTTTTTGACGTCAGACAATAGTTCACGCAATGTATGAATCAAACGCAAAACCACCTTAATTTGAAGACTTGCGAACGATTATGGAAATACGCGAGTTATACTCACCCGAGTTGTTGTTTTTTTATTTTTATTTTTATTATATATATATATATATATATATATATATATTTATTTATTTATTTTTTTTTTTTTTTTTTTTTGACGTCAGACAATAGTTCACGCAATGTATGAATCAAACGCAAAACCACCTTAATTTGAAGACTTGCGAACGATTATGGAAATACGCGAGTTATACTCACCCGAGTTGTTGTTTTTTTATTTTTATTTTTATTATATATATATATATATATATATATATATTTATTTATTTTTTTTTTTTTTTTTTTTTTGACGTCAGACAATAGTTCACGCAATGTATGAATCAAACGCAAAACCACCTTAATTTGAAGACTTGCGAACGATTATGGAAATACGCGAGTTATACTCACCCGAGTTGTTGTTTTTTTATTTTTATTTTTATTATATATATATATATATATATATATATATTTATTTATTTATTTATTTATTTATTTTTTTTTTTTTTTTTTTGACGTCAGACAATAGTTCACGCAATGTATGAATCGAACGCAAAAATACACACATTATTACGAACGATTATGTGGGTACGCGAATACAAGTCACCCAAGATAAATTTTAGAAGTATTTTTTTCTGGACGTCAGGCAATAGTTCACGCAATGTATGAATCAAACGCAAAAATGCACACGTTATTTGAAGACTTGAGAACGATTATGTAAATACGCGAGTTATACTCACCCGAGAATTTTTTTTTCTTTCTTTTTTTTCCCGTCAAACAATAGTTCACCCAATGTATAAACCAAACACAAGAATGTACACATTATTTTGAAGACTTGCGAACGATTATGTAAATACGTGAGTCATACTCACCCGAGATAAACATTTGAGGTTTTCATCTGGACGTCAGACAAATTTCCATAGATCCAGACGCGGTTAAGTGTATTGATAATTTGGTGTTCTGCTCTCACCACAGTCACGGTGTAGCGGGTTTTTCGATCCCTTGGATGTGGATGATGTAGATGTTGGATGTGGGTGATGTAGATGTCAGGGACGTGTATGGGAGATTGCGGTTTGTAGAGGATGTTTGACTGTCTTCGGAGTGTTAGGAACACATGGCTGAGAAAAACCACATGGCTTTTTTTTCTCTTTCTCTTAGTTGTGTCGTATTTTCCTCTTGTTTTGATGAATCTGGTGTTTTTAGATTTTGTTTGTTTACTTTTATGCTTTGTATATTTTTTCTATTGATTTATATACATATTTTCTATTTTTGATTTATATGTATATGTATATATATATATATATATATTGCAGTTTTATGTATGTATGTATATATATATATATATATATATATTCCAAGTATTTTTTAATTGTTAATTTATATATATTTTTCTAACTATTTTCTCTACTGTTGATTTATATATTTTTTTCTTCTGTTTATTTATTTATACTTGTATATTTTCTACTGCTGATTTATATATTTTTACAAGTTATGTTTTCTACCATTTATTTATATACTTTTTGTCTTTTTGTCTTACATATGAATTCCTTCCAATAGTATAATAGTAATATATATGGGTTTAATCATTGTCTAAAGTTTATTTGAATGTCCTTGTTACACGGAATAGGTATACTAGTTGAGATATGTAGCAATCTGAATCAGGATATTCATATACCCTTTGAGCATTTGTAAATACTATATATATATATATATATATATACATATATATACATATATATATATATATATATACATACATACATGTAGTGGCTGTTATTATATTGTTTGAGGATCCAGCTGATTTGTTAGTCAAATACGAATGGTAACCAGTTACTCTAATGTACATGAGTAACGCGGGTAACCTAACCAAGCCAGGCATGTATTGGATTTTGAGAGCAGGCTAAAAAAAATTGTGGGCCTTATAATCTCTCTGAAGTAGACAAATGACTTAATGGTGTTTGTGGTATACTTAGTGGTTTTGCAAACGGGCTGGTCCGCCACTGTAAATCATGTTAATTTGACCAACGTTAAAGAAAATATCCACTGTTATGATTGGAAGTGGAAAGTGGCCTCTCAAACAAACATGCTAACCTCCTTGACAGTGGTAGCCAGGTCTCCCTATTTGCTATATAAGGCTGCACTCTCACAATACCATATAATCTTTGCGGTCTGGTCGAAAATTGCCGTTTTGAAAACCTCTTAGTTCGCCGAAACGATCAGCCAACGCATCCCTCAAGTTTAAACAGCGACTAGATGCATCTTTAGTAGGGAGTAATGGAACTTAAACCCGGCATTGGGGGTGTTTTTAAGACTGCAGTCACTGAGTGCCCAAAACCCTGTGTTTATCTTCATCACCATGGGAATGTTTGGGAGGAGTTCTTCAAGGTGGTTCTTCGGGACCCAGGTTTTGCCTGGGAGACTTTCCCAGAGGTTGGTTCAGTGAAAAGAATAGATTTTGGGATGAAATTAGGAAGTATATTTTAGTGGTATTGGAAATATATAGTCTGTTTCTGTTTGGTGCCCAGTCTTATTAAGAGGAAAACCAAAATAACAAAGAAATTAAATCACTTAAGATTCAAGAGAATCCCGTTATCATAGTCGATAAAGGTATGGAAAAATAAAGTACCTAACATTTTATTAGAGGCGAGGAAATATAAATAATAATATTAGGGTTATATTATATAGAGACTGCAGGATTTGGTTGATATTTGATTTAGTCCGTAGAAAATAATAGTTATAATATTGACTGTCTATTTTTTAATGGTAATGTCCATTCATATAAAAGGTTTAGGAAGAGTTGCAAGACAAGAAGACAGCTTGCTTGATACGGTCTTAAGATAAAGGAAAGAAAGTTGCTCCTAAATTGGGTCAGCAGCGAAAATGAGGTCGATCTGGGCTCACTTAATGTTTTAGTGTATGTGGTGAGTTACTTAACAAGGCTGAAGTGAAGTACACCGTTAATTGAAAGGTGATATTAAGATAGACTAACAGGCTTTGGGAAAAATATGGCCAAGGTTTATATTTCAGGGAAAAGAAGGAAATTAACTGGTTCAATGCCATAAATCTGAATAATTTATATTCATAGATGATTAATAGAACTCATATATCTTGCTAATTGCTAAATCAATTTCGAATAAAACTTTAACGAAAGGAAAAAGATTAGAAAGGAAGATAGAAGGAAAGAGTTCTAAATAAAATCTTAATCTTGAGGGAAATGGGTTAGTATCGCAAACACTGAAGAACTGAAAATCTTAATGAAAGTAAGAAGAAAGAACAGATTCTTAGGACGAATATTAAGTTTGGTTGAGGAAAAGTCATGAGAGATTTGGAATAATTAGAAAGATCCGCTATTCAAAAGTCAGTTGGAAGAAATGTTAAGTTGAAATAGAAACTTAAAATAACAGTAAAACATGTATACTCATATATATATATATATATATATATACTGTATATATATACATATATATATATATATATGTATGTATATATATAATGTGCGTATATAATTTATATATATATATATATATATATATAATCATTTTAAGGAAACTGAAAAGCCGGTCGAAACCCCTTGTACCCGGTATTACACGAATGAATATAGATGACCGGTTGCACATTCATTTATTTTATACCCACGACTCCGCACACCAGTATTAAGAAATAATTTTTGCATACGGTCATGATGGATAGAGGAGAACCCTCGCATTTATGAGACAGGCTGTAGTGGATCACTTCCTATGTTTTTATAAGTTATTATTAAAATGAGGGACCAGAAGAAAGAGGAAGGGGAAGCAGATCTTATCACCTGGCTATAAGTTTCTTCGGTTAATTCATCATAATTCAGCATTGGAATTATCGCTAATTCAAGATAAGCGAGCTGTGCATCGTTTTATTAATTATTCTTTGCTGTAATGAAATTCCCATGCAGGGTTGCCAGATTTTCTAAATGGGAAAAGACCAACTTTTAATCAACCACAGCTTTAAAAGGCCAACCCATTAGTAGAAAAAGGCCAAAAATATAGTATTCAAAGCCCACATTTTATTTCATGATATTACTAAAGGCCAACTAATTTTAAAAAAGGACAAATTTGAGATTTTTTGGCTTGAAAAAAGGCCAAACTGGCAACCCTGTCCCATGTGTAATTTTTTTTTGTGTGTGGTTGTGGTTGTGGTTGTGTGTGGTTGTGGTTGTGTGTGTGTGTGTGTGTGTGTGTGTGTGTACATGCATCACGTATTTGAGGTTATCGTATTTTGGGAGGGTCCTGATTTTAAATACGTAATCAGGGTCGTATCTCACTGCCTCGGGCTTAGCGTTATCCGTCATAATTAACGTCACGGAACGTGTTATTTACATGTCGTTGCCTTTATTCTTACGTGATCTGTAATGCGGTCTGTTATTGATTTTTTTAACGATGGTTAAAAAAATTGGCTTCGGTAAAAAATAATAAGAGAAAGTTTGTGCTGAATTATAGATGTTAGCGATGAGAGTACTGCATGTATATTTAAATATGATTTGGAAATGAAATATACGAGGGTTAGCACTGAGAGTACTGCATGCATTATATTTAAACATGATTTGGAAATGAAATATACGAGTTAGCACTGAGAGTACTGCGTGTATGTTTAAACATGATTTGGAAATGAAATATACGAGAGTTAGCACTGAGAGTACTGCGTGTATATTTAAACAGGATTTGGAAATGAAATATACGAGAGTTAGCACTGAGAGTACTGCATGCATTATATTTAAACATGATTTGGAAATGAAATATACGAGTTAGCACTGAGAGTACTGCGTGTATGTTTAAACATGATTTGGAAATGAAATATACGAGAGTTAGCACTGAGAGTACTGCGTGTATATTTAAACAGGATTTGGAAATGAAATATACGAGAGTTAGCACTGAGAGTACTGCATGTATATTTAAACAGGATTTGGAAATGAAATATACGAGAGTTAGCACTGAGAGTACTGCATGTATATTTAAACAGGATTTGGAAATGAAATATACGAGAGTTAGCACTGAGAGTACTGCATGTACATTTATACATGATTTGGTAATGAAATATCTCTGTACCTCTCAGATTGGCATTTCTGCTGGATATGATTAGATACAAACATTATAATTTAATGAACAGTTTTGTAACTCGTTAGTCTTAAAAAAAGAAGCTAAGGGCTGCAGAGTTGCATGAATCCGTGCTTGGCCCTCAGGCAATTTAAAAACAAGAAAGTCTTAAAAAGGAAGTGGAAGGAGTCCTATTTAAATTATGCTGAATGGATTGATAAATATTATAGAGGAAATAGTTTATGTAATTGATTGAGTATGTCGATAAATATTGTTTAGTTTCATTAATTTTCATATGCTTGTTTTTGTGTACATTTTATATCTGCAAATTTCACCACCAGTCGGTCGATTTGTAACATTTGCAATGTCCTCTATTAGAAACACCATCAGTTTTCTTAAGTACACGCTAAGAAATTGGTATCGTTTGTATATTGAAATATCATCATCGTCATCATCTCCTCTTACGCATATTGACGCAAAGGGCCTCGGTTAGGTTTCTCCAGTCTTCTCAATCTTGCACTTTTAAATCAATTCTTCTTCATTCATCATCTCTTACTTCACTGAAATATAGCTAATAGGAATTTTCAATAATAAAATCGTGGATAGAAGTTTTTCATGTAACTCTTAGGTTTTTAGCAGTATTTTAGGCTTTAGGTATACAGTATATCAGTATATAACGGCTAAGATTAAAAAATAAGGCCTAATACGCTCTGACAATTCACAGTAACAGTTTCATACAGTGATTTTATAGATTATTGTGGCCTGCAGTATTTTGAGACAACAATCTTTTAAACGCTGAAAAATCTTTTGTTAGGCAGGATTCCAAGACGAGAAATTTCAGAGAATGATAATACATTCCTGTATAGGTTGTAAAATCTAACAAGGTAATTTTTGAGAGGTTCTTTTAAGGTAACTTCAGACATAATTTTAGGACTAAGTGTTGCTTATGTGCCGTCAAGATGCTAAATTAATTTGACTAATTTCTATTTCTGAATTACTCTCCAGTAGAATGTGTGGAAGCTTTTCCTTTGCAGTAAGATTTATCCCGCTATTTTTTTATATCACGACTAACCAGCACATTCTATTTGCGTATCGTGAATTAGGCAAAGCTATTTCCTTAATTAAGCTGAACTATTTGAATCGGTTAGGACGTACTTGAGATAAAGAACTGCAAGCTGGGTTTCTCAGGCAATTTCGAATGATGGAAATCCAATACGAGGAAGTTTTGTCCAGAGCAATTATCCTTTAAAAGAAGAAATGTTGGTAGAATAATAAATAATTATGAGGGGTAGATTTTTTCCTCGTGATTTCTTTTATCTATTCCATTTGAATGGGGTGAAAGACTCTCTCTCTCTCTCTCTCTCTCTCTCTCTCTCTCTCTCTCCTGAAGTCGTCGCCATTTATCAATAATTAATATCGATGTGGTCACAAACATAGTTCTTTTAACATCTTAATTTTCTCCTGATTAATCTCCGACCAATTTGTAATGTTGAACTCTTCCTTCTCCAGAGCTAATCTTTCACCCCTTTCGAACGGCGCCCTCCTTTATTTTCTGTAATTATCTCCTACTCTTTATCTCTTTGTGTCCTCCATACCCACCTTGAAAGAAACCACATACCCCCTACTATCTTTCTCTCTCTCTCTCTCTCTCTCTCTCTCTCTCTCTCTCTCTCTCTAACGGATGTAGTAAACAGTAACTCGGTAAATTAATTCAAGAATAAGTTGGACAAGATCATAGAAACACTATAGGCTAAACGTTTAAACTAATCCGGTCTACCCAAGAGCAAATTGAGTGAGTCTCCGTAGATGGACTAAAAAGTCTTTGAAACATTCAGAATCCTTGTAACTCTCTCTCTCTCTCTCTCTCTCTCTCTCTCTCTCTCTCTCTCTCATTAGTGAACACGCCCATATGTTCAATAGTATTTTACGGTTGTATAGCAAATATTGTATTGATATTTGCCCTATGCCCTCCTATATTTTTTGTAATAATCTCTTCTCTATCTCTTTGTGTACACTTTGAAAGAAGCACCTCTCTCTCTCTCTCTCTCTCTCTCTCTCTCTCTCTCTCTCTCTCTCTCATATTTACCCGTTATATTTCCAATATTTACGGATTTATAGTACACACCTTGATATTTGCCACATGCCAAAGACATTGCACATTCAACCGTAATAAAAAGAGTTCACAGTAGTGTCGTTTTCCCCCAAACTCCGACCATTATTTGATAAAATGATACCTCATCTATGGAGTCATGCATAGGAACGTGAATGGGGGACATCTGAATGGGGAAGGAATCCGAATCCCCCTTCTTCCATCCCCCCCATTCCTCATCTCCCTCATATCGCTTCCCCCTCCTCTCTCCTCCCCTTCTCCCCATTCTCTCATTCTCTCGCACTTCACAATTTTTGTGATGGGGGCGTCAGCCAGCGCTTAACTGCCACATGAAGACCCCATTAATCATAATCTCCTTGTCCACGTTCCTCATGGGTCCCTCTCCCCCATGAGCCAGATGCTTGAGCTTTCTACATTTATTATTATTATTATTATTATTATTATTATTATTAATAATAATAATAATATTATTATTATTATTATTATTAATATTAATATTATTATTAATATAATTATTATTATTTATATTATCATTATTAATATTATTATTAATATTATTATTATTTATATTATTATTATTATTTATATTATTATTATTATTGTTATTATTATCATTATTATTATAGTAAGTTTTGTTTTATTGTTTTTTATTGTAGTAGTATTGTTCAGCAGTATCTATAGACCAGATAAATTTTTATTTATCATAACGTTAATGTTGTTGATTTAGGGACGATAGTAAGTTATTATTATTGTTATTATTATTATTATGATTATTATTATTATTATTATTATTGTAATGATTATTATAATTATTATTATTATTATTGTAATGATATGTTCTGAGAGAAGCTTAATGCCAACACAAGGAAATTTTGTATGGCGAAACAAATGAATAAATCATGGAAAAAATAAATTTATTTATTAATCCTGCTGCTCTTACGTCAAATGATTTATTTGAATCTCCTATCTCACTGCATTTTAATGATGTGTATTTGACTGTTCTTTCAAGTTATTTCTTTTTATGCTGTAATGAAACTTTCTGACGTAATTTTCACTTATACAGTCTCAATTTACCTCTATTGAAGCGTAATGAATGTAAAATGAAAAAGTTTGATCGTTTATCATATGGGATATTATAAGACTTTGAAGCCGTTTTGAATGTACAATTCCCAATATAATTTTATTACTCTAATGAAATTTTTATACCTTTTATTGTCGTCATACGAGATATTTAATACTTTTAATACTTCGGGTTGTGGTGGCTGATACGGTAACATCCCTGACTGGTGAACGCCAGACTGGGGTTCGAGTCCTGCTCAAATTCGTTAGTTTCTTGGGTCGCTGCAACGTCACCATCCTTGTGAGCTAATGATGGGGTATTTGGTGGAGCCTGAAGGTCTATCTGCTGAGTCATCAGCAGCCATTGCCTGGCCCTCCTTGTTCCGAGCTAGGGTGGAGAGGGGCTTGGGCGCGGATCATAATATATATATATATATATATATGTATGTATACATATATATATGTATATATATATTATATATATATAATATATATATATATATATATATATACATACACATGATCAGTCTCTAGGGCATTATCCTGTTTGATAGGGCAATGTCACTGTCCCTTGCCTCTGCCATTCATGAGCGGCTTTTAAACCTTCAAACTTGCCTCAGAAAGTCGAGCAAAAATCGAGTTTTCATGTTAGGTAAATATGCAAAATATATGTATAATTTATATAGATTTAAATATATTACTTCCCATTCATCTCCCGGATAATATCCATCCCAGAAGGCAATCGTTGCTAATCATCCCTTACGCTGGAGAGAAATAGAGATATATTGTTAATTGTTATACCGGAATTCTCCGAGTCTTATTTCACCTTTAATTGGTGGGTCGGGGCACCGGTATAAATTTTCGTGGATTGTGGTTAAGTAGTTTCGAGCTAAAATGAAGAGGCTGTTTTTGCGTGATTAGAATATGCGGTGTTTTACATTTTTATGTTTCAGCTTGTCCGTTCTTTGTGGTGATGTGTTGATCGTATGTTGGTTTAGCTAGAAACAGATCAGGATGTTGTTGTTTTTGTGTATTTATACTTAACATTGATACAAATACTCACAACAATTTTATATATATGTATATATATATACAGTATATATATATATATATATATATATATTTATGTGTGTGTGTGTATATATATATATATATATATATACAAACATACACACGCACTAGAATACGAGACCCTTATAAAGGACGGCTTTATATTTAGATAGATAAGTGCACACACACACACACACACACACACACACAACCATTCTCCTAGCATCAGCATATGACTACTCCCTCTCCCTCTACCTGAGGGATGCGGTAGAGTGGGCATGATTGGATATATATATATATATATATATGGGCTTCGTTTACCGATAAATTTTTCCTTTTTATATTTTTGCACATAAGCTTATCGAAAAAAATATCATCACGGAACCGTCATGTAAATTTGTATTATACTCTATTTAGCAAATAAAAAAAATATTCAAAACATTTATAACTTTATATGAAGTTTTATGAAAGCCGAGGAGACTGGTTTTTCTAATATTTATTTCCTCATCACTCTGTTAGATTTTAAAGTTTAAAATAGATAGCTACTCTTATGTATGTTTTTCATCTTGATGAAATGAAGACATTATATCAAGCAAAGTGATAGCAAACAGCTGTAGATTGGTATCCCGTAATTATCGTTGCAGATTTCAGAATAATATTTGCGAAGCGGATTAATAAATACTAATATATTCAAAGTAAATATGGATATGCCATGTTGCTAATCAAAGCTGTACAAAAATATGATATATACATCTGATAGAAGATGCGTATAAAATTACCGTCAATTTGTTATAGTGTACACTTGAAAAACCATAATTTTAATCGGAAATTCTCCGTTAAAATATACTGTTCTTAGCTGTATTTCAGTGAAATACAGGCGACCGTAAATTTACCCTACTTTGTTATTATCTTTTACGGATTGGTGACCGTAATATCACTCCTTTACGTCCATATATCCTTTTTTAAAACGGTAAAAATCATGGATTTACTGTTCCCAGGCATTTACCGATTTTTAATGCAAATTTTTAACAGTGTATATATTAGAAAACTTATATTTCACTGGTTGGTGACCGTAATATCACTCCTTTACGTCAACATATACGTTTTAAAACCTTAAAAATCATGGATTTATTGTTCCCAGGCATTTACCGATTTTTAATGCAAATTTTTAACTGTGTATATATTAGAAAACTTATATTTTAATGGTTGGTGACCGTAATATCACTCCTTTATGTCAATATATCCGTTTTTGAAACGGTAAAAATCATGGATTTAATGTTGTCAGGCATTTACCGATTTTTAATGCAAATTTTTTAACAGTGTATATATTAGAAAACTTGAATTTTACTGGTTGGTGACCGTAATATCACTCTTTTTACGTCATTATATCCGTTTTTGAAAAGCTAAAAATCCTAGAATTAATGTTGCCAAACATTTACCGATTTTTAATGCAAATTTTTAACAGTGTATATATCAGAAAACTTATATTTCGCTGGTTGGTGACCGTAATATCACTCCTTGACGTCAATATATCCGTTTTTAAAACCGTAAAAATCATGGATTTAATGTTGCCAGTCATTTACCGATTTTTTAATGCAATTTTTTAACTGTATATATTAGAAAACTTATATTTTACTGGTTGGTGACCGTAATATCACTCCTTTACGTCAATATATCCGTTTTAAAAACGGTAAAAATCCTGGAATTAAGGTTGCCAGGCATTTACCGATTTTTCATGCAAATTTTTAACAGTGTATATTGGAAAACCTATATTTTACTGGTTGGTGACCGTAATATCACTCCTTTACGTCAATATATCCGTTTTTAAAACGGTAAAAATCCTGGAATTAATGTTGCCAGGCATTTACCGATTTTTAACGCAGATTTTTAACAGTGTATATATTAGAAAACTTATATTTTACTGGTTGGTGACCGTAATATCACTCCTTTACGTCAATATATCCGTTTTTAAAACGGTAAAAATCCTGGAATTAATGTTGCCAGGCATTTACCGATTTTTAACGCAGATTTTTAACAGTGTATATATTAGAAAACTTATATTTTACTGGTTGGTGACCGTAATATCACTCCTTTACGTCAATATATCCGTTTTTAAATCGGTAAAAATACTGGATTATATGTTGCCAGGCATTTACCGTTTTTTAATGCAAATTTTTAACAGTGTATATCTTAGAACTCTGTGGGCAACCTGCTAATTGATGTTTATAATATATCACTGATATTATTGCATATCTCATCTTTTTTTTTTTTTTTTTTTTTTTTTTTACCGATGTCTAAAGTATAAGATCAATGTACCCTTATTGTAACTCCGTACATGGCTTTTGCTGAAATAAAGATTATTATTATTATTATTATTATTATTAGAAAAACTTTATCCCATTAAGTAATTAGAGGCTTGAGATGCCCGAAGTATTGGATAAATATATTGGATAAATATGCATCCACGTCATCGCTGGACGGAAAGGTCGGATGACACCCGTTGTTAGGGACTTCCGGTCATTTATAATTGTTGTTTACACAGGATAATAGACCCTCTAATTGAGATATTGTTTGCCCCACCCCTACTTCCTGTCCCCCCCCCCCCCACCCCTACTGCATTATTTACCCCCCCCCCCCCCTTGTCCGTATCTGCTGTTCCTCTGTGCTCTTCTCGATTACCCGGTGTTACAGATAGCATCTGAAGGCTTTCTTCCTTTAAGGTCTGTTGGAAGGTGCGTATTTTTGTTCTACTTGATGGTGATCCTCTATAATAAGTACGAAAATACGAGCGTTTAGGTATGCAAAGTGTGTGTGTGTGTGTGTATATATATATATATATATATTTATATATTGTATGCAATATACATACATACATACATATATATATATATATATATATATACGTATATATATATATATATATATATATAGATATAATGTGTGGATAGCGTTCTCTCTCTCTCTCTCTCTCTCTCTCTCTCTCTCTACACACACACACACACACACACACAGTAGATCCATTATTGGAGTCGTGCTTCGAGTGTATTGATGCCAGTTTCCTGCTGGTCGATGTCAACGATCTGTAATTGACAAACGTCAGTTCATTTTCTTCAAGTTCTTTTCATTGGCCATTTTCCCTCTGCGAGGAACACTGGAGCACTCCATTTTCTCCTCAGTGTCTCCAAATCTTTAAATTAGTGTCGTTTAAAAGAAGCCGTCAGTTCCTTGCGCTTCTCTTTCAGTTTCCTTCTCATTGGTTTTTTCTTTTCATCTTCTTTACTCCTATATTTCGTATAGGGTATATTCTGGATTTGGGTCATGATGCTCTTCCATTTTTCCTGATTGTGTGTGTGTGTGTGTGTGTGTGTGTGTTTCCTGTTACGATCAGCTCTCCTTTCATCGGGTAAGAGGAGAGAGAGTAGTCATACCCTGGTGAGACGGTTGCGTTTGTATATATCTATCTAGATATTTAGCCATCATTTTTACGGGTCGCGTTCACTAGTTTAGCATATTTTATAGCTTATTTCCGTAATGCCACCTATAACCAAGGTCATGGTTTTTATTTACATTTTTTTTATAAATACAAACAAACCATCATTATTGTATCATCGGATTCTTCTCCATAGATGATAGATTCAGTTTCAACTGGACTTTTAGTAAATATATAAGTTATCCGAGAAAACCATCTAGTAGAAAAGGAGGATCATAATATGTATGAAAAAAAAATAAGCTGCTCGTAATAAAAAAAGGTAAACTGAAGATTAAAACGCAATTTGAAAGCTATTACGCAAATAATACAAAGGCCTCATTAAGACTCGCCTATTACCTGTCTTTCGCCGATTATTTATGGAGCGCATTTGTCGCTTTAGTGAATAATTACTCTGCTTTTATGCCCGCTTGTGGTGGGCAATTTCCTCTTCCCTCTTATACCCCTCACTTTGGGCTTTCCCCCTGAGGTTTCGTTTACCTCCCCCTCCCCCCCCACACCGTCCACATTCCTCATTGCCCCCCTAATTCCTCATTGCCCTCCCCCCAAATTCCTCATTGCCTTCCCCCCAATTCCTCATTGCCCCCCCAATTCCTCATTGCCCCCCAATTCCTCATTGCTCCCCCAATTCCTCATTGCCCCCCCATTCCTCATTGCCCCCCCCCCATTCCTCATTGCCCCCCAATTCCTCATTTCCCCCCAATTCCTCATTGCCCCCCCCCCAATTCCTCATTGCCCCCCCAATTCCTCATTGCCCCCCCCAATTCCTCATTGTCCCCCCAATTCCTCATTGCCCCACCTATTCTTCATTCCCCCCCTATTCCTCATTGCCCCCCCCCTATTCCTCATTGCCCCCCCCATTCCTCATTCTCCCCCCAGTCCTCATTGCCCCCCCCCCTCCATTCCTCCATGTAAAAGTTTAAAGGACACTTATGAATGGCAGGGCCAAGGGCTAGTGGCATAACCCTAGACATTGATCATATATACGTATAATCAGCACTCAAGCTCCCGTTCCACCCAAGCTAGGACCAAGGAGGGCCAGGCAATGGCTGCTGATGACTCAGCAGATAGAGCTATAGGCTCCCCAAACCCATCCTTAGCTCATAAAGATAGTGAGGTTGCAGCGACCATAAAAACTAACGAGTTTGAGTGGGACTCGAGCCCAGTCTCTTTATAGTTTATTTATGAAATATCTGTTTTAATGTTGTTACTGTTTATAAAATATTTTATTTCAATTGTTCATTGTTTCTCAGATCGTTAATTTATTTCCTTATTTCCTTTCCTTACTGGGCTATTTTTCCCTGTTGGTGCCCTTGGGCTTATAGCATCTGGCATTTCCAACTAGGGCTGTAGCTTAGCTAATAATAATAATAATAATAATAATAATAATAATAATAATAATAATAATAATAATCACCAACCAAATGCCGTCACCTGCGCTATATATTACTCTATTACCTGTCTGGATCCATCTTAATTGATCAATTCGTTTGCCTTATTTAGTGACCGAAACCAGAATTCGCCCTGAAGCTTACCTGTTGATAATTGACGCATTTACCGAGTCGAAAGGTGTTATCTCGGTTGATCTGAATAATTCAAGCTGTTACTGCCGTAGATGGTACTTCCGGAAGGAACAATACCGAACATTATATTATTTAATCATTAGGGAATAATAACTTCTGGATGAAATGGGGCTTCCTTTGTTCCTGGGACAAATAAGGTCTTTTGAGAAAAGAATAAAATTTAGAAATATATAATGTGTGCGAGGGAAGTCCAAGACCAATTGTTCTTTTATAGAGAAACTAAATATTCATATGAAGGGCTCGTGTATGTTCATAATTTTCATTTATCTAATGAATTTGTTCACTTTACAGAGCCTTTCTCCTTGCTTGCTTGCTCAATTATGACGAGATAACTTTTACGCATAATGATTCTTAGGTAATTTTTTCCATTGGTAAGAGAACCAATTAGTAATTCTTACTGGAAACTAAATGATCTTTCTTATTTTATGATCGGCTTTTCATATTACACTGACTCGGTGTCTTATCATACGTTTCCAGTATAATCTATTGCTTATTATAAATGTCGGTTTCTGGTTACCATTTGCCTCACGAGAAAGACGCCCATCCACCTTCATGGAACATTGTCATCCTCAAGGAGTTCACAACCTTCCGCATTTCCTATCTTACCTTGGAATACCATGCATTAGATTTCCTAAACATTCGCCATATATATATATATATATATATATTCACTTAGAGAGAGAGGGCGTAGCTATACCCTGGCGAAAGACGGTGCCCTGAGAGGTACACTCCAAAACCACATTCTGTGCTTGTATATCTGTCTAAATATGTAACTGAGGCACACTAGTGGAAGTCAGTATTAATGAACTAACATTATAATTATGCTTTAAAGTATGGAAGAAGTTGAAGTCGTCATGTAGTTTTTTTTTTATACTCTGGAGCCATCAATTGTTAGGTATAGATATATATATATATATATATATATACTGTGTATATAAATATATATTTATTTATTTCTATATATATATGTGTAGATATTTCTATATATATGTATAGATATTTCTCGCTCTCTCTCTCTCTTTCTCTCTCTCTCTCTCTCTCTCTCTCTCTCTCTATATATATATATATATATACACATATATACATATATATATATACATATATATACATATATATATATATATATATATGGGTGTATGTGTCTGTTTTTCTGTGTTTAATAGCATATATGAGCGTATTTTACAGTATGTAGTATACACTTAAGACTGAGTCTTCATTCTTTCAAAACCCTAAGACAGACTTAAGGCATAAGGTTTTTCTGCGTACCTTGGTCCTGAATAGGTGTAGTTATTGTGGTAATTACCACATTACTGGAATAAATCATCTCTGGTTTCTCCACCCATTTTTGTTATATAAATCACACTTTTAATGACACTTTGCATAATATCTCTCTCTCTCTCTCTCTCTCTCTCTCTCTCTCTGGAGGTTTATGTGTTGATGAAAGATATATATATATATATATATACTGTATATATATATATACTGTATATATATATATACTGTATATATATACTGTATATATATATACTGTATATATATATATATATATATGTATATATATATATATATATATACTGTATATATATATACTGTATATATATACTGTATATATATATATATATAAATGTGTGTGTTGGAGGTCGTAGAATTATTATTATTATTATCATCATCATCATCCTCATCATCATCATCATCATCATCATCATCATCATCATACATGTCCGTACATCATTGAAACGTCATTGTATGGAAAATTAATCTATTGCGTTTATCAACAACTGGGAAATTGAGTTTGCTAGAACTATGTTCAAAGACAAAATTAAGTTTCATGTAGCGTCTGTTACATACATGAAAATAAGCTCGTGTATCGTAAATTTTAAAATATTTGTTGATAGAAATACTAAATCATATCTCATAATTTTATTTATTAATGAATGAATGTAAAATATTACTGTTTAATTTCTTGCAAGGTCAGTCAGATATAATAGTAAATTTTCACTTCATGAACGTCCCCTTTATCCGCTTTTGGAAAATATTTCATGATATTTTAGTTTAACATAAAGGATGATAAACGTTTACCTAAAATCTTGTTCCTCATGATAATATTTGCTTGGAAAATTAGTATTTTTTTTTTCTCTCTGAGTGAACTTGTATTCCTGCCGACATCGTTTATATTCGGGACTTAGAAAATATTTCTAGAAATCTTATTCTAAATTAAAGGAAA
>NC_090738.1:124947656-124952656 GCF_036898095.1 Palaemon carinicauda | reverse complement strand
TATCCCGTTGCGTGGTCGCATCCAAGCAATGAACATAATCTCCCCTTGTCATAAATGTCCAGCACTTCGCAGGACGCTATCTGCTTAAGAGTTGACTGAAACCCAGCAGTTTTGAATGTTCACCCCAGTGGGTAATGGCCGTCACTGATATTTGATCTCTAATGAAGATGTTAGAGAGAGAGAGAGAGAGAGAGAGAGAGAGAGAGAGAGAGAGAGAGCAGTGTTTCTTTCTGTGGGAATTTTTTTTTTTTTTTAACTTTTGGTCTTTTTCCTTTCTTGTCTTGATGGTTTCACTGATTTTTTATCTTTAATGAAGATGTGTGTGTGTGTGTGTGTGTGTGAGAGAGAGAGAGAGAGAGAGAGAGAGAGAGAGAGATTCAAACTTGGTATTTTTCGTTTCTTGTCTTGAGACTTCACTAGATGTTCCTACTGATATTTGATTTCAAATGAAGCTGTAAAAGAGAGAGAGAGAGAGAGAGAGAGAGAGAGAGAGAGATTCAAACTTTTGGTATTTTTCGTTTCTTGTCTTGAAGATTCACTCGATGTTCCCACTGATATTTGATTTTTATTGAAGCTGTGAGAGAGAGAGAGAGAGAGAGAGAGAGAGAGATCAGTGTTTCTTTCTGTGGGAATCTTTTTTTTTTAACTTTTGGTCTTTTTCCTTTCTTGTCTTGAAGATTCACTTTATGGTTTCACTGATATTTGATCTAATGAAGATGTGTGTGAGAGAGAGAGAGAGAGAGAGAGAGAGAGAGAGAGATCAGTGTTTCTTTCTGTGGGAATTTTTTTTTTTTTTAACTTTTGGTCTTTTTCCTTTCTTGTCTTGATGGTTTCACTGATTTTTTATCTTTAATGAAGATGTGTGTGTGTGTGTGTGTGTGAGAGAGAGAGAGAGAGAGAGAGAGAGAGAGAGAGAGAGAGAGATTCAAACTTGGTATTTTTCGTTTCTTGTCTTGAGACTTCACTAGATGTTCCTACTGATATTTGATTTCAAATGAAGCTGTAAAAGAGAGAGAGAGAGAGAGAGAGAGAGAGAGAGAGAGAGAGATTCAAACTTTTGGTTATTTTTCGTTTCTTGTCTTGAAGATTCACTCGATGTTCCCACTGATATTTGATTTTTATTGAAGCTGTGAGAGAGAGAGAGGAGAGAGAGAGAGAGATCAGTGTTTCTTTCTGTGGGAATCTTTTTTTTTTAACTTTTGGTCTTTTTCCTTTCTTGTCTTGAAGATTCACTTTATGGTTTAACTGATATTTGATCTAATGAAGATGTGTGTGAGAGAGAGAGAGAGAGAGAGAGAGAGAGAGAGAGCAGTGTTTCTTTTTGCGGAATCTGTTTCTAACTTTTGATCTTTTTCCTTTCTTGTCTTGAAGATTAACTCGATGGTTTCACTGATATTTGATCTCTAATGAAGATGTTAGAGAGAGAGAGAGAGAGGAGAGAGAGAGAGAGAGAGAGAGAGCAGTGTTCTTTTTGCGGGAATTTCTTTTTCAAACTTTTAGTCTTTTTCCTTTCTTGTCTTGAAGATTCACTCGATGGTTTCTTCTTCCCCTTTCAGCCTTAGGTAGGGAGAAAGAGGGAGGGAGGGAGGGAAGGGGGCATGAGAGGATAGGGGTGGAGAGGGGAATGGGGTGGGGGGTATCATGTGTGGTCCCTCTTAACGAGGGTTACAGCCAATATTTATGATAATCTCCGTGTGCGGCCCGACGTAAGCGACGAATTTATGCCCTGGAACTTCATGTCTTGAGCTCCGCGCAGTACAGTGTGGGGGCGGAGGTCTCTCTCTCTCTCTCTCTCTCTCTCTACTCTCTCCTCTCTCTCTCTCTCAAATTTGATATAAGAGCAATTCATACATATTGAATATGTTTTGATGCCATCTAAAAGGATCAACTACTTAAACTACAAATTCGACCAGTCAAATTCTCTCTCTCTCTCTCTCTCTCTCTCTCTCTCTCTCTCTATAATTTGATATAAGAGCAATTTAAACATTTTGAATATGTTTTGTTGTCAGCTAAAAGGATCAACTACTTAAAATACAAATACGATTAATCAAATTCAGGTAGTTTCTCTCTCTCTCTCTCTCTCTCTCTCTCTCTCTCTCTCTCTCCAAAGAAAGTCCGTCTTCATTAGAGTGAGTTAGAGCAGGTGATTGCATTGAAATACAAGTCATGGGATGTTTTTTTTTTTTCAATCTCAGAAGGTGATTGTGAAATCTGGAAACATAAATGTAAAACGAATGATTTAAAAGGGTGGGTTTAGTTTAGACAAGAGGCCATTTGATGTAATTAAATATATGATTTATTCTACCGTTCATACTGGATAGTTATACGTCGTCTGAAAATGCTGTGTTATTTATAGTGTCTTTGGGATGCAATTGGAAAAATTACTTTATGTTTAGCATTCATAGTTAAAAGAGTGGGGTTTATGATGTGACATTGACTTCGCTAAATATTTATTGCTGTTTAATACTTGATTTTTATATTTTATGGCCTAGAAAATTACAATTTACTTATCCACTTTTTAATGAACCTACCAAACAAACATGCACTCATATATTTTTCACACATGTATGTACAATATGCCATCATCATCTGCCGTTCCTAGTCCACTGCAGGACAAAGACTTCGGACATGTCCTTCCACTCCCGTCTGTTTATGGCCTTTCTATGCCGGTCTATACCCGTAAATTTTCTTAGCTCGTCTATCCATCGTCTTCACTTCCTTCCCCTGCTTCGTTTGCAATCTCTAGGGATCCATTCTGTTGTTCTCAATGTCCTGCCCATGTCTTTCTTTTCTGACGTGTTTGAATATCCTCTACCTCAGTTTGCTCTCTTAACCATGTTGCTCTTTTTCTGTCTCACATTGTATTCTCATCCTTATTCCTTCCATAGCTCCACTTCTTAACCTAACCTGCTTCCCAACTGCCTGGCGTAGGAATCCATTCCTTTACTGTAAGAAAGATTTTTTTTTTTTTTTTTAAGGGACTGCCCTTTCTATCTCTCAGCTTAGTGTTTGAAGGGAACTTGAATATCGTCTGAAAAACTGGCGTAATTAATTCTGGTCATCATTATACGAATGAGTAACCATTAAGTCCTCTGTAGACTCACTCATCACCACTGACATCTTTCGTCTTTTGCTAATTATGCTGTAAGTAGCTGAGGTTGACGTCGCCGTATTAAGCTAATCTAGGTCTAAAAGAAATGGCATTGATACTGTTAGGCCAAACTGCTTACCTTTGACTATTGTTTTTTAAGTGAGTTGTACGTAGGAAATTTTATGGCAAAAAGTTATATAAATGAAATTGTGCAGAAAGCTTTCAACTTGAGTACTTCCCTTTTGTAAATGCACAAATATATACACATACATACACACATACATTATATATATATATATATATATATATATATAAATAAGTGAACATATATGTATTTTGCCGTTAAACTGCGTTCCTTTAAAATATGCATTGGCTTGTAATATGAAATTATTCCATATAGAATATATATATATA
This sequence comes from Palaemon carinicauda, assembly GCF_036898095.1. Classification (NCBI taxonomy): domain Eukaryota; kingdom Metazoa; phylum Arthropoda; class Malacostraca; order Decapoda; family Palaemonidae; genus Palaemon; species Palaemon carinicauda. Next base: position 124,949,151 of record NC_090738.1, on the reverse strand, counting down.
TATATATTTTTTTTTTTTTGCATGGAAATTGACTGTTAGGGTATGTCAACAGAGATACTTATTATTGCATTTTTCCAAAAGAAAACGCTGTAATTAGCTAATGAAGTGATTTACGATGCAAGTAATGCACGAGAATAGAGGGGACAGCAAATTATACTCATTCATTATTTAAAACCATCCACAGGGAAGCACTTGAGGGCAATTTTCGCTAATTGCTGTGTTAAGACGTGCCATTTTTGTTGGCATTGTTGTAAAAAAATGTCACTGTAGTGAGGCGTGCAAAAATGTATTTGCGTAGTGTTATACGTGATCCCTTCTTTCGTTTTCTTTCCTTTTTCCTTTTCTTCCCTTTTCCTCGTCCCTTTTTTCTGTTTTCCTTTTTCCTCCCCTTTTCCTTACTTTTTAATTTTCTTCCCGTTTTTCCTTTTCCTTTTCCTTTCTTTCATTTCCTCTCTTTTCTCTTTCTTCCCTTTTCCTTTTCCCTTTTTCATATTCTTCCCTTTTTCCTTTTTTTCCCTTTATCCTTTTCTTCCTATTTTTCCCCATTTTTCTCTTTCTTCCCCTTTTTCTCTTTCTTCTCCTATTCATTTTCTCCTTTTTCCTTTCGTCCTCTTTCATTTCCTCTCCTTTCCTTTTCTCCTATTCTTCATCGACTGCGGATAAGTATTACGATGATAATTACGAACAGTGAGTTGATGACGTTGGCCATGTCACAGCCCACTTAGCCGAAACATGTCAAACCGTCTTTTGTTTTTTTTCCCAGTAATTGCCATGTGACTGCCCGAGTCCTTGAATTATAAATCGTTTCGTAATGATTAGGTGGACCGAAGGTGACATTTTCCTCAAATGTTTAGGTATTACGTGTAATTCAAGGGGTTTAGGGGGTAATGAACATTAGCGGACGAATGGATTGCCTAAAATATAGGACCTGCCTGTCAGCAACACTTCGGTCCTATTTTATGGATGGTCCTTTCGGACGTCCCTCTCCTATTAAAGGTTTAAAGGCCGGTCATGAATGGCAGAGGCAAGGGACAGTGACATTGCCCTATTAAACAGGATAATGCCATAGAGGCTGACCACATATATGATCAGCGCCTGAGCCCCCTTTCCACCCATGCTAGGACCAAAGAGGACCAGGCAATGGCTGCTGATGACTCAGCAGATAGATCTATAGGCTCCTCCAAACCTCCCATGCTTAACTCACAAGAATGGTGAGGTTGCAGCGACCAAAGGAACATATGAGTTTGAGCGGGACTCGAAAATTTATTGAAGCTTCTCTGAACAGTAAGAGCCCGTGCTGGCATAAGGCCACGTTATCAGTTATTAAATATTCATAGCATGTTAGAGTCATTAGTAATAAGTAGTGTTTCCAAATATTTTGTCAGCCCATTCACTTTCATTGGGGTTTCCAATTTTTATCAAAAAATACATATTTTCCATTCATGCAATTTATATATATATATATATATATATATATGTATATATATATATATAT
>NC_090738.1:124937656-124942656 GCF_036898095.1 Palaemon carinicauda | reverse complement strand
TTGTTGATACTTTCAAAATCTAGTGACTTAATCTCTGGACAGTATGTGAGCTGTCAAATTTCTTTTTTGGAGTTTGTATTAAGCCTTACAAAATTATAACATTTGATTAATGTTCTTTTCCTCCATTTGACTTATGCCCTAGTAGAGTTGGGTGGCTGGCATGAGAACCAAGACAACTGACGCTGTCACATTCATCCTTAAATTGTTGAAGCATGGATACACTTTTGGTGTACATTATGTACCTTCACAGAGGGCTCATCAGAAGCACTTTTAGGCCCTAACATACACTTCGCCACACGGTCTCTGTCTCGCAAGTTTTTCCTGAATAATTGTGGGATTCTGTTTAATATTTTTCAATTGTCTAACGCATTTCTTCAGTACTCTCTCTCTCTCTCTCTCTCTCTCTCTCTCTCTCTCTATATATATATATATATATATATGTATATATATATATGTATGTATGTATGTATATATATATACATATATATATGTATATATAATATATATAGATATATATATAATATATAAATCTATATTTATATATATTTGTTTATATATAATTTATAATATATATATATAAACACATATATGTATATATATATATATATATATATATAAACATGTATGTAAAGGCATAAATATATTTATAATATATACATATGTTTATATATGTGCATATATTATACACACATACATAAAATATGACAGAGAGAGAGAGAGAGAGGAGAGAGAGAGAGAGAGAGAGAGAGAGAGGGAATGCTCTACGTACATACAAGTATGTATGCACTGAAATATGAACTGCTCTACTTTCAGAGCACCTCAACATAAAAGAACAATTCGCCCCCATGAAAACGGCAACTTCGTTAACATTTTCTTTCGAGTCGAATCCATTAATAACCCTGATATCTTAATTTGAGCTTGTGCGCGTGCGCGCTTGCAATGAGAAATAATCAGCCCGGTAATGCCACACGTTTCCGGATGGCTTAAGTAAGGGTATTATTTCATCTCTCCACTCACCTACCCCCCCCCCCCCCCCCCACCCCCCTCCCCCCTAGGCTAGAGGGCGTAATTTATCAGGCCAATTAGTTATTCCTTATATCTTAGTGATGTAGGTATGCATTAAGTTGCCGTTGTTCTCTGACCACAACACTGATCCCAGCAGAGCCAGCTGGCGGTGGGGGTGGGGGCGAGTTCCTCGTGCTGATAAGGGGGGGGGAGGGTTGTGTTTGACCAGGCTTGTGTAAGAGAGAGAGAGAGAGATTATCCAGCTTGCGAAAGAGAGATTATCCAGCTTGCGAAAGAGAGATTATCCAGCTTGCGAAAGAGAGAGTAACCATCTTGGTGAAGAGAGAAAGTGAGAGAATAACCATTTTGCGGAAGAGAGAACGAGAGAGATACTAACCATCTTGGTGAAGAGAGAAAGAGAGAGAATAACGATCTTGGTGAAGAGAGAAAGAGAGAGAATAACCATCTTGCGGAAGAGGAGAAAGAGAGAGATACTAATCATCTTGCGAAAGAAAGAGATAGATTGATTGGGTTTCTGCAGGATTCACCAAATTTTGTTATTTTACTGGAATTATTTACAATCGGAGAAACAGCCTTCTCACAGATCAGGGAATTGGAAACTCCCTTCCTGAATCCAGCACATTTCTAGAATTAAGTAGCTCGTGTGACTGTATTTATACCATTGTTCATTATTGAGAGAGAGAGAGAGAGAGAGAGAGAGAGAGAGAGAGAGAGAGAATATTCTGTATACTTTATGGATGATAAAGATTTAATGTAGTTTGCTGTGGGGTAGCCCGGCGTCCGGCCATATACCCGATCGGCTGGGCACTACTTGACACTATCTGTACAGGTGAGTGAGCGATGACCCTTCTCTCTTGCCAACAAAAGAGAGAGAGAGAGAGAGAGAGAGAGAGAGAGAGAGACCTTTTGATACTCGGGTTTGAGAACCTATACACCCCACCCCCTTCCCCCCACCCCTCTCGCCCATAGACGATATTCTGACTTTTGTTCTGTGTGAATATTTAATATCGGTGTTTATAAGGAAATGACGGGTTTGGTAAGTTCTAGGAAGTGCGAATGATAAGCGAGGTTTTTAAGTTTTGATGTCTGCACGATATCTCTCTCTCTCTCTCTCTCTCTCTCTCTCTCTCTCTCTCTCTTTAGTTGGAGAATAAGAATAGGACAGTATGGTGAAAATTGTGCAAGCGCACTCACCAGAAGGAAAGATAAGTAGGAGATATGTACAGAATACATTCGTAAAGACAAACAGTAAATTGGGAAGAGAATATTTTTGGTTTTGTCAAAATATCGAGAGAAGAGAAAAGTCTGTTTTGATCTTACAGTTTTTGAAATATTTCATTTTAATTGATCATTACTTCTTATTTAGTTTAATAATTTTCTTATTTCCTTTCCTCTCTGGGCTATTTTTCCCTGTTGGAGCCCTTGGGCTTATAGAATTCTGCTTTTCCAAATAGGGTTGTAGCTTAGCTGTTAATAATAATAATAATAATGATAGTAATAATAATAATAATAATAATAATAATAATGATAATAACAATAATAACGTAAATGATACTGTGAATAACAGGAAGAATGACACGAGGATTATTCATCTGTAATGAATCATTATCTTCGAAATAAGAAAAATAAGAGTGCATATATGCAGGCGTTAAAGGAACACCTCCGTGTCCTTCGCATCCTGTAGTAGTGGCCGCAGCAGCGCCCTGCAACAAAGTCGAGCATGTGTCGGATCTCCGCCACCGCCACTCCGCACAATCGGGACAAGAAGGGCGATGTTATGGAGGATATAGCTGTCTTGTTTGAGGAATGTCTTGAATTAATGAGGTTTTATATTCTCCTTGTAAGGCTTGTATGTTCTTGCACTAATTTACATACTAAATAAGGAACCGGAGTTTTTTTTTTTTTTTTTTTTTTTTTTCTTACGCCATACGCCTTTTTTTGGAAAGGTTAATCGCGTGTAAAGGTAAATGGATTGGCTTTAGGTTTACTCTAGGCTTTTTCAAATTTTTTTTTTTTTTTTTTTTTTTTTTTTTTACGCCATGTGCCTTTTTTGGGAAGGTTAATCGCGTGTAAAGGAAAATGGATTGGCTTAGGTTTTACTCTAGGCTTCTGGTTATAGATACTGTCAGTCTTGAGGTTTAATGCGATGTTATTGTTAAAGGTTTGGTGTCGGCGAAAATCACCCGAGTTTTAAGTTCGAAGGGGCGTCCCTTGTCTTCGGGAGGTTTGATACGATTAGTTTGGTGCTTTCACGTCAGGAAGAGAGATGGAGATGCGATTGACGACATTGGGGAGTGGTGTTTTTGGGGTTGAAAATTCTGCATATCGCTATGGTATCGGAATGGTGTATTTTATTTGATATTAGAGAAGTCTTTGACCTTAACCCAGTCTTTTGACTACAATGTTATGATAATGATAAAATTAATAATCTTTATTTTAGCCTAAAAGCCACATACAGTTACAATAGGGCACAGCGTGATAATAATAATAATAATAATAATAATAATAATAATGATAATAATCTTTATTTCAACCAAAAGTCTTATACAGGGTTACAATAGGTGTACAGCGTGATAATTATGATAATAATAATAATCTTTATTTCAGCCTAAAAGCCACATACAGTTACAGTAGGGGTACAGCGTGATGATGATAATAATGATGATAATGATAATAATAATAATATAATAATATAAAAATATAAAAAATAATAATAATAATAATTATGATAATAATAATCTTTATTTCAGCCTAAAAGCCAGTTACAGTTACAATATGGGTACAGCGTTGTTACATTTATGACATCAGTAAAAAACAGAGATATAGTATTGTTCTCTGGATAAATTAAGATGAATATTTGTTCCAGTAGAGCCAGGTTATTAGTTATCTTAGGTCAGTAAGACGCTATAAATTTTGTGATGTAAAATGGAAAATACGGTGGTTTGTGTATGAAAATGAATTATGGTAATAGCGGCATCATGCAAATCAAACTTATATAAATATTATTTATACGTTTTATTGCGTTACTTGATTATATCAGGAATATAATTTCTTAATTTAGAAATTATTTTGTAAACTTCAGTGTGTCTGGATATTCATAGTAGCGAGAACTGACCACGGAAATGGTCTGTTTTGTAAACAGAAATGTTTTTAATTTGAAGACTTTATTTATAATTTTTATTGCGTTACTTGAATATATCAGGAATATAATTTCTTAATTTACAAATTATTTTGTAAACTTTAGTGTGTCTAGATATTCATAGTAGCGCGAAACTGATCACGGAAATGATCTGTTTTGTAAACTGAACATTTTTTAATTTGAAGACTTTATTTGATTTTTTTTACTGTTAATCAAGAATTTATAGAGGTTTAATATGCAATTGCAAATATTAGTTTTATATTATAGAACATTTATTGTTTTTGTTGTAGTTTTAAAGTTTATAATTCAAACAAATAAGGAGATAAAAAAAGCATCATAGAGTTTTTAATGAATAGTGATTTATTTTTCCTCGCAACTGGTCTTATTTCTTTCTGAATGCAGAGATAGGTAAGGGGAGCGTGGAACACTTGTGATTTGGCTAATCAGAATTATGTTAATATTTGCGTTGAATGCAGTTCCTGAACTATGTCATATTTGCAATTAAAAGATTAACTGATTGATATATATATATATATATATATATATGTATGTATATATACTGTAATATATATATAGATATATATATATATATAGAACATATATATATATATATATAGAGAGAGAGAGAGAGAGAGAGAGAGAGAGAGAGAGAGGTGACCGTATATAATTGATCGTCATCAAGTAATGGACAGTCGACTTCGTATATCATATTTAAAAGCCACTTTGATGTAATTGTACGTTCTACTGAAGGGTAAAAATTACCACCATTTATTGTATGGTATTATGGCACGAATAATGATGTCAATGTTTCACAGCAATAAGATGGCAATGCATT
>NC_090738.1:124917840-124937156 GCF_036898095.1 Palaemon carinicauda | reverse complement strand
TAATTTTCAAATCTTTAATTCACTATTGCAAAAGTTTTGCAATAGACAGTTCACATGATAGTGAAAATTATTTTTGTTTTATTTTAGTGTCTTATTGGAAACTTCCCTGCCTGGTGAATCTCCAGAGTGGGGTTCGAATCCCGCTCAAGCACGATAGTTCCTTGAGGTGTCTGCAACCTCATCATCCTTGCGAGTTAAGGATGAGGTATCTTTGAGAGCCTATAGATCTATCTGATAAGTTATAAGCAACCATTGTCCGGTCCTTCTTGGTCCTAGCTTGGATGAAGAGGAGGTTTGTCGCTGATATGGTTAGTCTCTAGGGTAATGTCCTGCTAACCAGGGTAATGTCACTGTCGCTTGTCCCTGCCATTCATGAGTGGCCTTTAACCCTTTATAAACAAACAATGAAACTCCTCATTATTGACGGGTAAAATACGTTCGTGGGAAGCGTCGATTGAAAACGTAAGCGGGACAACACAGAGAAACGCTTAGGTTAGAAACCTCGTACCAAAAAGGCCTTTTCACAATCGAAGACTAACATCTTTTTGGTACCATCCGCCTAAAATCACATGGCCTTTGGGGTTAAAACTAAGTAAATAAACCACCATACACACACACACAGATATATATATATATATATTATATATATATATATATATATATATATATATATATATATATAGAGAGAGAGAGAGAGAGAGAGAGAGAGAGAGAGAGAGAGAGAGAGGAGAGAGAGAGAGATTGCTTACAGGTTTTGATTGAAGCGTACACACACGCACGAGCGCGCACACACTCACACATGTATACACACACACACACACACACATATATATATATATATATATACACACACATATATATAATATATATATATATATATATATATATATATATATATATGTATATATATATTATATATATATATATATATATATATATATATATATATTATTTATATATATACGCTCCAAACCTGTAAGCTACGTCTGCCAATGATAAGCAACCTCTCTCTCTCTCTCTCTCTCTCTCTCTCTCTCTCCTCTCTCTCTCTCTCCTCCCCGACAGAGGTAAAAAGGGCAATCCGCTTACAGCATTTTCTATGTCTTTCCCCCCTCGGCCAAGCCAAACGGACGATGTTCATGCATTTTTATTAATCCCAAATGACTTTGGGAAATTGCTTTTTCATTATGCTCGGCTTTCATGAGGGAATTCGATCGCTCTTGCAAACGGGGACACAACGAACTTGTAATAACCTTTTGTAATGGTATATGGTCGGTGTATGGAGGGAATACACAATACGGCTGTGTATAAATATGTACGTTTCATATTACATATTTGTTATTCACGTTACAGCATAAACGGGGCGGAATATAGTGGTGTATATTAGCATTTTCGTAATACGTGTTATTCGCGTTACAGCATAAACGAGGTTAGGTAGTAATGTATATTTGCATTTACGTAATACATGTTATTTGCGTTACAGCATAAACGGGGCGGAGAATAGTGATGTATATTTGCATTTTCGTAATACGTGTTATTCACGTTACAGCATAAACAGGGTTAGGTAGTGATGTATATTTGCATTTTCGTAATACATGTTATTCACGTTACAGCATAAACGGGGTAGAGTGGTGATGTATATTTGCATTTTTGTAATACATGTTATTCACGTTACAGCATTAACGGGGTAAAAGTAGTGATGTATATTTGCATTTTCGTAATACATGTTATTCACGTTACCAGCATAAAACGGGTGGAAAATAGTGAAGTATATTTGCATTTTCGTAATACATGTTATTCACGTTACAACATAAACGAGGCGGAAAGTAGTAATGTATATTTGCATTTTTGTAATACATGTTATTCACGTTACAGCATAAACGGGGTAGAAAGTGTTGATGTATATTTGCATTTTCGTAATACATGTTATTCACGTTACAGCATAAACGGGGCGGAAAATAGTGATGTATATTTGCATTTTCGTAATACATGTTATTCACGTTACAACATAAACGAGGCGGAAAGTAGTAATGTATATTTGCATTTTTGTAATACATGTTATTCACGTTACAACATAAACGGGGTAGAAAGTGTTGATGTATATTTGCATTTTCGTAATACATGTTATTCACGTTACAGCATAAACGGGGCGGAAAATAGTGATGTATATTTGTATTTTCGTAATACATGTTATTCACGTTACAACATAAACGAGGCGGAAAGTAGTAATGTATATTTGCATTTTTGTAATACATGTTATTCACGTTACAGCATAAACGGGGGTGAAGTAGTAATGTATATTTGCATTTTCGAAATACATGTTATTCGCATTACAGCATAAACGTGGTAGAGAGTAGTGATATATATTTGCATTTTCGTAATACATGTTATTCACGTTACAGCATAAACGGGGGTACAAAGTAGTAAATGTATATTTGCATTTTCGTAACACTGTTTTTCACGTTTACAGCATAAACGGGGTTAGGTAGTGATGTATATTTGCATTTCCGTAATACATGTTATTCACGTTACAGCATAAACGGGGTGAAGTAGTGATTTATATTTGCATTTTCTAAAAACAGCTCTAACAAATAACCAAATTTGTTATGAAGAACCCTTTTTAAGGAATATTAATAATTATAAATATTATTATAGTGATGAAACAATGTTTATAATGATTATGCTGATGAATGACCCAAGGTAACTTATAATCAAAAAAAAATTATTATAATATTGATATTAATAATAAGATGATAATGATAACAATTTGTATTTTCCAAAAACGGCTAAAATGAATTACCATATTTGTTACTGAGAAACCTTTTTATTAGTAATGATATCAATAATAATCATAAATTTTATGATGACGATAAAATCATGTCTATGGTGATGACGTTGATGAATGACGCAAAATAAATTTTGAACAAAAAAAAAAAAAAAAAAAAAAAATCATGATAACAATTTTAATAGAAATATTAATCGCGAAAAGTTTTTTTTTAGTATTGATAATAAATAATAATGATAAATTTAATAATGTCGATAAAATAGTATATATGATGATGTTGAAGGATGTAAAGTAAATGTTGAAAAAAGAATCATTATAACAATATTAATAATAAAAATAATATTAACATCAACAACAAGCTGATTAACATCACGAACCATCTACTATCAACGTCAGCCAAGCAGCTGATCTCACCCAGCGCCTTTCCCCCGAGGCACAAAAATCCTAATATTACCTCCCCTCATTACCATACTTAAATATTACCAGGCCATCTAAGTTCATGAGTGACCTGCCTATCAAGGCCCTTAATAACCTCGAAGCAACAGTGAGGGATCAGTGCGTCTTAACCCAGTTCAGAGTCCCGAACTTCCTCTGAGGGTGGGGAAAATAACCACCCGTCGGAGTTAAAACAACCCGACAGTTCATTACGGGCAAGTGTTGGTAAACTGAAGATTGGGAGGAACGGTCAATTAAAAAAGATGTATAAACATCCTTGCATATTTAATATGTCTGTGAGGATTCATGCAGTTTGTATCAATACTGTTATTATTGTTATGATGTTTTACTTCACTTCAGTTTGTTTGATATTACTATCATTAATGTTGTTATTGTTATATTATTTTACTTCACTTCAGTTTGTTTGATATTACTATCTTTAATATTGTTATTGTTATATTTTACTTCACTACAGTTTGTTTGATATTACTATCATTAATGTTGTTATTATTGTTATAATGTTTTACTTCACTTCAGTTTGTTTGGTATTACTATCATTAATGTTATTATTGTTATGTTTTACTCCGCTTCCGTTTGTTTGATATTACTATCATTAATGTTGTTCTTGTTATATTATTTTACTTCACTTTAGTTTGTTTGATATTACTATCATTAATGTTATTAGCGTTATAATGTTTTACTTCACTTCCGTTTGTTTGCTGCCTCTCCAAGGAATGATGCCGTTAAAATCATTAATATTATTTTAATAAATTTTCCCCTCACGTCAGTATGTAGGATTTGTCTGCAAGGATTGATGCAGTCAGTATTATTATAATTATTATTATTATTATTATTATTATTATTATTATTATTATTTCAAATTTTTACATCACATCAGGTTCGCTCACGTAATTGCGTGTATTTCCTTTACTGTTTTTATTGATATTGCAATTGTAAATATCATATGTATCATATATATTGTTTCAGTAAATACTGTAGCCTACACTATTGAGTTTCTTCCGGTTGCAATTAATGTACAGTAGCCTATCTATGATTACATTTACATAAATTTAACTTAGATTCAATTGTACATTACCTCCATTTAGTGTTGAAACCTAAGATATAGACTGAAAGGTCAATACAAAATTTTAACAAAATACAAAATAAAATCAAGAATAAGAAAGTGATAAATTTATCACAAAAACAGTCAAATTTAATAGACATAAACATTCCTCTAAAACCAAATACAGTATGTCAAAAAAAACAAAAACAAAAATAAAGTCCTCCCCTGACGCCATCAGCTTTCAAATTTGTCAGTTCATTAGGCCTGGTAAATCCTGTCCCCATAATCCCTCCTCCAAATGGTAAAATCCCTTGTTGTGTCCCATGGGAGGAGGCCCTGACGGATGGACCTGATTAAGACCTACGATTCCGCGACACCGTAATTGGGTCCTGGTTCATACGCCCCTCTTGTCCCGAACTCCCTCCGATCCACGGCCATGAAATTTCATTTTAAGTGGAAACGTCTTGTCTCTGACCCATTGATGTTGCGACGCCAGTTCATTGAAGGCGTCTTAGGGTGTGTTGGCCGATGTGGTAACGTCCCTGACTGGTGATCGCCAGACTGGAGTTCGAGGCCCGCTCAAACTCGTTATTTCCATTGGTCGCTGCAACCTCACCATCCTTGTGAGCTAAGAAGAGTATATGGGTCTATCTGCTGAAACATCAGCAGCCATTGCCTGGCTCCCGTTGGTACTAGCTTGGGTGGAGAGTGGGGCTTGGGCGCTGATCATATGTATATATGGTCAGTCTCTAGAGCATTGTCCTGCTTGATAGGGTAATATTACTGTCCATTGCTTCTGCCATTATGAGCGGCCTTTAAGATGACGGTTGCCTGATGCGCCCTCTCCAATGCCTTCTAGCAAAGGCACGCTCTTATTATTATTATTATTATTATTATTATTATTATTATTATTATTATTATTATTATTATCCAAGCTACAACCCTAGTTAGAAAAGTAAGATGCTATAAGCCCAGGGGCTCCAAAAGGGAAAAATAGCCAAACCTCTTCTCTAGTGTTCAATATTCAAAAAGTGCAAAATATATTCTTTGTTCAACAAAAATCCGTTCTCCATAATAGGGGATGGCTGATCCATGAATACCAAAAATCACTGATTTATCCTTGATGTAGAGCACAAGTGACGGATAGAGCAAGTGGCTATCAATATTCTAATACTTGTGGACTTGAAAATATGTGACAGATTAAGTCACGCTAAACTTAATATTACTCTCAACTAACTCTCAACTAAACCTTAAAAATTATCGCTCAAAAAAAAATCTAGCATTTATCAGCACGATCGGACTTTTTCTTCATGGAATCAGAAGGTATTGATTTACAATTAAATTCATTTTCATTCCTCTAGTCTATATTATTTCTCTTATAGTTTTTTTTTCCCTGTTTCATTTCCTTACTGGGCTATTTTTCCTTGTTGGAGCCCTTGGGCTCATAGCATATTTCTTTTTCAACTAGGGTTACAGCTTAGCTAGCAATAATAATAATAATAAAAATAATAATAATAATAACAATGATAATAACAATAAACTTGTGATTTTATAACAAAAATACTGTATGAAATAGATCGAAATGTTAGAAATAATTCATTATTGTAATTGAATCAAGTAATATAATTCCCGTAATCCTCGAAGAATAAAGAAAAAATAGATTTCTCCTTTAAAACAAAAAGAAGGAAAACTAATTAAACGAGAATAGATTAACCCAAAGATAACGAAAAGCGCACATATCTAGAATTACAGATTCTCAGCGTTTCGTTCAGTTCATTTCTATTAGCTTCGTTCCTTGTCGGAATAGTAACCAATGAGAACAATTAACAACACAATTGTTCGATAGATTCAATATAATTCATAGCAGAATGAAAAACCATATGAAAATTATGGTTCATACATTTATCTATCTATATATACACATACATATATATACAATGTATATATATATATATATATATATATATATATATATATATATATATATATATATATTTTAGAAGTATAAAATATATAATTTATTTTCTCTGATTTAAAATTTAACTTCTCAAGTGTTTCTATAATTCAAAATAAACATTCGTTACGAACACATGCACACAAACATTTATATATATATATATATATATATATATATATATAATTATATATATATATATATATATGCATATATATATAATATATACATATATATATATATATATATATATATATATATATATATATATATGTATATATATATTTATATATATATATATATATATATATATATTTATATATATATATATGTATATATTATATATATATGCATATATATATATATATATATATAATTATATATATATATATATATATAATATAATTACATATATATATATATATATATATATGCATATATATATAATATATACATATATATATATATATATATATATATGTATATATATATATTTATATATATATATATATATATATATATATTTATATATATATATATATATATATATATATATATATATATATACATCTGCTTAAAATACAGACGAATTATTTCTATTTATCAAGGGGTTTTACTAATCACGCTAAAATCATAAGTGTCTACCAAGCCTTATGACCAAATTCCAACTCTTAACATAACTCGTTCAATGTTTGAGAGAGAGAGAGAGAGAGAGAGAGAGAGAGAGAGAGAGAGAGAGGAGAGAGAGAGAGAGAGAGAGAGATTGTCATCTTTGCTCTATATTAAACAGCAATAAATCAACTTCATCAAACCCCCCTTCTGCCATCGAGAGAGAGAGAGAGAGAGAGAGGAGAGAGAGAGAGAGAGAGAGAGAGAGAGAGAGAGAGAGAATTAGTCTGGTAGCATCCGACATACGACACCAGGTCGTAAAACAAACAGCGACTTACAACACATGCCGATAAAATAATACAAAAATAAAAATTAAAAAAAAAAACGAAAAATACTATAAGTGTCCTGGGTATTTTAGGGAACCTATAAGCCGAAAGGGACCACTCAAATACAAACAACTGTCAGATCGCGTCAGGCGGCGTTAATATACCCCCCCCCCCCCCCCTCCCCCCCCCCCCCCAACGGGCTCCCCCCAAGACAAAATTAGCCGTTTCAGTCCTGATTGGCGGGGTCGCGAGGCTGAAGGAATTATGAGAGACTTGATTGGGGAAGACGGCTAGACCCAAATGAGCGCCAAAACTCTTAGCGGCCGAAATAAAATTAGCAAAAAACACACACACAAGCCAAATGCCACAAGCCTTCTACACCCCCAGTGTCTGTGTTTGTGTGTACTGTATGTTCGACATCGTGGATGTGACAATAAATAGATTTATATAATTATCAATATTGTTAATGAGCAGTATCCGAAAGTCTCTCCTTGTATAATTTTACCATTTTACAATAATATATTTTAACACTACTGTGGCTTTTGATTGTCAATATTATAGCCTCGTTACGGAGGTTCCTTAGTTTGATATTGTTAATATTATTATTATAAGACAAGCTTCCACAGTATTTCATAAACAAAATAGTACGAAGCCCGAGGAACCTTACATGAAAGAAAGGCAATACCGATTATGAAGTAAATGATAAGCAAATATAAGCCAGCATATAATTTGCATGAAACATATTTGGTAATATTTCAACTTTCATGAAACAAATCTGGTAAATATTCAACTTTCATGATATCAATCTGGTAAGTATTTAACTTTCATGAAATCTGGTAAGTATTTAACTTTCATGAAAATTAGGTAAATATTCAACTTTTCATGAAATGAATCTGGTAAATATTTAACTTTCATGAAAATCTGGTAAATATTCAACTTTTCATGAAATGAATCTGGTAAGTATTCAACCTTCGTGAAATGAATCGGGTAAATATTCAACTTTCATGAAATGAATCTGGTAAATATTCAACTTTCATGAAAGAAATCTGGTAAATATTCAACTTTTCATGAAAGAAATCTGGTAAATATTCAACTTTCATGAAATATATCTGGTAAGTATTAAAATTTCATGAATTGAATCTGGTAAATATTCAACTTTCATGAAACAAATCTGGTAAATATTCAACTTTTCATGAAACAAATCTGGTAAATATTCAACTTTCATGAAATATATCTGGTAAGTATTTAACTTTCAAAAAAATTTGGTAAATATTCTACTTTTTATGAAACAAATCTGGTAAATATTCAACTTTCATGGAAAAAAAATCTGGTAAAAATTCAATTTTCATTAAAGAAATCTGGTAAATATTAAACTGTCATGAAAAAAATCTGGTAAATGTTCGACTTTCCTGAAAATTTGATAAATATTCAACTTTCAAGAAACAAATCTCATGAATATTCAACTTTCATGAAAAAAAATCTGGTAAATATTAAACTTTCATGCAACAAATCTAGTAAATACTCAACATTCAAGAAACAAATCTGGTAAATACTAAACTTTCATGAAAAAAAATCTGGTAAATACTCAACTTTCAAGATACAAATCTTGTAAATATTCATCTATCATGAAACAAATCTTGTAAATATTCAACTTTCATGAAATGAATCTGGTAAATATTCAACTCTCATGAAAAAAATCTGGTAAATATTCAACTCTCAATAAACAAACCTGGTAAATATTCAACTTTTATGAAAAAGAAATCTGGTAAACATTCAACTTTTACGAAAAAAAAAAAAAAAAAAAAAAAAAAAACAATCTGGTAAATATTCAACTAAATTCAAGCGACGAGAAACGAAAATGCATACGCCACCAAAGTAAATAATACAAAGCATGTTGCTATATATAAACATCTAAATTCGAGAGGGCAAAAGGGAGAAAGGAAGTCGTTGATTTTCTTAAAATATAGCCCACACCGCCTGGAAACTACGGGAGAAAACTGACAATGCATAATAAATATGTAATGTTTATGATGTAGTACATTTTGTGCCACCTGTCTACAATAAAAATAAAATGTAAGAATCCTAATGAAATTTTTATCAAAGTAATAAATAGTAAAGTTTTGTCTCACACAAGCGTTTCTTGACCATGAAAAGGATTTTAAGTGGCACATTATATGTAAATTTATATACCTGCGCATGTATAATTGACACAACATAAACACACACACACACACATACATATATATATATATATATATATATATATATATATATATATATATATATATATACATAGATATATATAGATATATATATATCTATATATATATATAATATATATATATATATATATATATATATATATAGATATATATATATATATATATATATATATATATATATATATATATATATATATATTGTGCGTGTAATACAATATATATTTTTAAAATATGAATATAAGTATGAATTTACTAAAGAATAGTTCAAAGACGCTAAACATAACATATTTCGATGGATAAGCGGATTAATAATTCAAATAAAACTGCTTGCATTAACTCCTCTCTTTCGGGAAATTTACTGTCAGAATAGTTAAATTATTCTTAGCTGTCAAAATGAATGAGTTAAGGACACTCATTCATGAATAAGAGAGGAAAAAATTAAAGTAAAGACAATACAGAAATAAGTATCAAATAAATTATTCTATATGATAAAAAAAACTACTTTATTCACAATACATTTCTGATGATAGATAATTTCTTTGCTTTTATGGAGGTAGAAACACAAGGTTGAGTTCACTGTAAAGGTTTGAAAGGTTCAAAGGCCGCTCATGAATTGCAGAGGGAAGGAACAATGACATTGCCCTATCAAGCAGGACAATGCCCTAGAGACTGACCATATATACATATGATCAGCGCTGTACCAACCGTGAATCACACGATCGTACATAGTTCATTTTGTGTATATATTATGCTTGTATCTTTGCTCTTCCCTCGCACTATAAAGAACCAGAATAAACATGTCTGCTTTTTTCATTTGTAACAGTGTCTAGTTTTTCGAACATGAAATTTCTTGTCGCTTTGAGCTTTTGTATATAAAGGAGAGTGTTCTATAATAAACTCACCCAGTTGCTTTCATACTGTCTTTGATTCACAACCTTCTCTCGGAACGTCACAGCGCCCAAGCCCCCTCTCCACCCAAGCTAGGATCAAGAGGGGTAAGGCAATGGCTGCTGATGACTAAGCAGATAAACCTATAGACACTCCCAAACACGCCATTCTTAGCTCACAAGGATAGTGAGGTTGCAGCGACCAAAGGAGAGTAATCAAGAGTGGGGATACCTCAACACTGTGAAAGGGTTTGTGTATCGCCATGATCAGCAAAGCTGTACTAGTCAGGGCCACCCATACTATAGTCCATTTCTTTTAGCGATGCAGATTTGCACCGACACGCAGCGGTGCCCTTTTAGCTCGGAAAAGTTTCCTGATCGCTGATTGGTTGGACGAGATAATTCTAACCAATCAGCGATCAGGAAAATTTTCCGAGCTAAAAGGGCACCGCCGCGAGTCGGTGCAAATATGCATCGCTAAAAGAAATGGACTATAGGTTGATTTACTGTGATTCATCAGACAAAAGTCTCCCACCTTCACCAGTCCGCAGTGGCCAGCGTGCTGATGAAAATAGCCAAACCCCAGACATGACTAAGAACATGTCTGAGGCCTTTGTCCTGCATTTGTTATTGTTGTGATCAAGAGCATTATAGCTATGAATGCCAAAAACTGGTTAAAGGCTCCCTTCTGAATAGACCAGCGCAAGAAGAAATTGCCTCTCCACTATGATTTTCAGCTTGTCAATTAACATCGCCATTATCGTCACAGCGTCATCATTACTGTTGCCATCATCATCATAACTTTTCATCATAAGAATCACCGTAACAATTTCTGAATCTACTGCCATCCCCTGGCAATTCGCCGCGTCACATGCAATCGGGCTAGGAACTATAAATCAAAATCTGGTGCAGTCGGGGCACGACAGAGGAAATCAAACTGACGAAAATATCCCTCAAAGTTTTGCTTCTTCACTCGAAGTTTCAAAAGACGTCTAGTCTCAAAAGACATCCGATTAGATAACTGTAAAGGCTGTTGCACCATCTGGGTGTAAATACAGTTACTCTTACTGTCAAAAAAAAAAAAAAAAAAAAAAAAAAAAAAAAAAAAAAAAAATATATATATATATATATATATATACATACATACATATACACGCACACATACACACACACAAAAGGACGAAAATATACCTCAAAGTTTTGCTTCTTCACTCGAAGTTTCAAAAGACATCCAATTAGACAACTGTAAAGGCTGTTGCACCATCTGGGTGTGAATACAGTTCCTCTTACTATGAATATATATATATATACACACACACAAAAGGACGAAAATATCTCTTAAAATTTTGCTTCTCCACTCGAAGTCTCAAAAGACATCCAACTAGACAACTGTAAAGGGCGTTGCACCATCTGGGTGTGAAAACAGTTCCTCTTACTGTGAAAAAAAAAAAAACACGAAAATATCCCTCAAAGTTTTGCTTCTTCACTTGAAGTCTCAAAAGACATACAACTAGACAACTGTAAAGGCGTTGCACCATACGTGTGAATACAGTTCTTACAGTGGAGAAATAAAAAAAAAAAAAGAGAATATCCCTCAAAGTTTTGCCACTTCACTCGAAGTCTCAAAAGACATCCAACAAGACAACTGTAAAGGCCATTGCACCAAAGGGGTGTGAATACAGTAACTCTTACTGTGAAAATACAAGAAAACTGACAAACCGATTGACTTAACAATGGCCTGGGTGCGAAGCGAAATTGATCTGGTAAAGCCGAGGTGACTTAAGCAGTCAAACTATTTCAATAAAGACAATTCGTCAGAACACGCTGTTGATCACTCCGCCAGGATAATTAGCAACTTCTATATTTGACATATGATGACGTTAAGGCAACATAACATCGTCAGTTCGAAAAAAGGACGCTTGAGAGCTTCCTCTCAAACATGCACAGTATAGATGGTCTAGAAATGATAAAACTTCTGACAACTGACAACTTCCTCTTAAAACACAGAAATGATAAACTTCTCACAACTTCCTCTTAAAACACAAGAGGATCTAGATGCGAGAAACCTAATATAAAAATCATATGCAAATGAAGCAAGCGATAAGTAACTAAAGAAAAAAATATGAACTTGAATACCGGATACAACGACAATTTTTTGTTTCTAATGAATCAATTACGAACTATCGGCAAATCAGACCAGCCAATTAAAGGACTTCTTTCCTGGCTTTAATTAACGAAGTGTCCCTCCCGTCCACCCAAAAACTCCCGGTTTCAAAAAAAAAAAAAAAAAAAAAAAAAAAAAAAAAAAAATTCAATAAAGGAAACGAGATTGTGCAGATCCTCCCAACGATAAGTGTGTGTATCTATCCATAATCGATGAACTAGTATCCTCCTGAATTATGTAACACTTGGTGGGTTACAGAACTCATTGAGTATTCTTGGCGAGGCTTGTAACCAGGCTCCTACTACAGGGAGAGAGAGAGAGAGAGAGAGAGAGAGAGAGAGAGAGAGAGAGAGAGAGAGAGAGAGAGAGAGAGAGAGAACTCGATTTGTAGAATTAAGTAATTTTCTAAAACATTGTTTCTAAAACATAAATTTTATAAAAACATGATTTTCTTTTTAATAAAACATAAATTAAAAAAAAAAAAAACATGATTTTCTTTACTAAAACGTCGATTTTCTAAAAAGATTTTTTTTTACTAAAACGGAGTTTCTAAAAGCATGATTTTTTTTCTTACTAAAACAGATTTTCTAAAAGCATGCTATTTTTTTTTTACTAAAACGGAGTTTCTAAAAGCATGATTTTTATTTTTACTGAAACAGATTTTCTAAAATCATGTTTTTTTCAAAAACATCAAGTTTCTAAATCATGACAATTTTCACTTTTGAACTCTGCTATTCAATGAAGAGGCGTCTCTTCTCTTTGAGTTTTAAGTTCAAAGCACGTGTCAGCTATATAAGGTATAGACGGTATGAATTGGTCAGTATGATTATTTAAAGACAAAAATTCTAATATTCAAATAACAAATAATATTTTTTCCTATTATCTTAACTTTTTCTTTTTCTCTATTCCATGTTTAAGTTTGTCATCTGAATGAATAATGAAACATTTAAATCGATATAAAAAAGCCATATTGTAATAAAATAATTACAGGTTTATTTTCTACTTTTTTTTGGGGGGGGGGAGGGAGGTCTCATAATCAAGATGTTCAAGAATTTTAGTCAACAGACCCTTGATTCTAAAAAATATATATTATGATAGTAATCATTACCTACTTAATTTGTAACATCGCAGTGCAAGACGTTACCAAAATTAAAATATGAGATATAATTTTCAGTCTAAACTCATTAAAAATCTTGTAACAAAATAATATTTTCTATTTTTATTTTTTGGTGGGGGAGGGAGGTCTCATAATCAAAATACTCAAGAATTTTGGTTCACAGACCCTTGATCGTTAAAAAATATATTATGTTCATCATTTATATTTTGTAACATCGAAGTGCAAAACATTACCAAAATCAAGTTCTGGAATTAATCTTCATTCTGCACTTCCAAAATCTTGTGACAAAATAACAAACTAAAGGCAGGATTCATGACGCATGCAGGAAATTCCCCCATATATTTCTTTTCTTTTTATCTTAACGAGAAGAAATTCCTAACAAGACCACCAACATGTTATTGATAACGAACTACTAAATTCTATCGTTATGATAAAAAATGAGCAATAATTACTGACATTTAGATCAGACCAAATAATGAAAAAAAAAAAAAAAAAAAAAAAAAAAAAAAAAAAAAAAAAAAAAAAAAAAAAAAAAAAAAATGGGGTCAAGAACTACGGTAAGGAGATCATTCGAAAGAAGTTGAAAAAGGTGTAAGGAATGAAGATAAGGAGCCAGAAGACGGAGGAGAAATAGAGGGGGAGGAGAATGAGGAGGAGGAGGAGGAGAATGGGCGGGGAGGGGGTAGGAGGAAGAGACTACAACAGTTAAAACAAAAGGCATGTCGTTTGGGTGGATGGGAGACAGAGGATATGGGAAGGTGGCCAGGAGACTGGAAGGGAACGGAGGGGGTAGGGAAGAGTATGGGCGAATGGCCCTTGTTACCCCTCCCTCACCCCCAGCCACAGCCACACAGCCATCGCCTCTGACAGCTGTCCAGGACCCAGATTCTTATCAGCTAACGCTGTCTCAAACCCAAGTACATCTCACGCCACAACAGCCTTGTAAATAAACCTTAGCTAATATATATATATATATATATATATATATATATATATATATATATATATATATATATATATATATACACACTGGTGTGTGAAGCTTTAATATATACGACACATGTTCCAGCAAGTTAAGCGTGCATTTATATATATATATATATATATATATATATATATATATATATATATATATATATATATATATATATATATATATATATATATATATATATATATATATATATATATATATATATTATATATATATATATATATATATATATATATATATATATATATATTATATTATATATATATATATAATATATATATATATATATATTATATATATATATATATATAATATATATATATATATATATATATTATATATATATATATATATATATTTTATATATACAGTATATATATATATATATATATATATATATATATATATATATATATATATATATACACACACATACATACATATAAACAAATGAATAAGTGCTGCCGTTTCTCGTCCACTGCAGGACAAAGGTCTTAGACATGTCAAATCATCTGTGTGTGTGTGTGTATGTATGTATGTATGTATATATATATATATATATATATATATATATATATATATATATATATATATATATATACATATATATACATATATATATAAAACTTACGAGTAATTGTTGTTAAAAACGTATATTTAAAGAAAAGAAAAAGAAAAAAAAAGTCGGAATCCTCAGTTTTCGCATTTTCTAAATCCTCTTAATTGGTAAAACTTGGCGAGTGGTGGCATACCTTACAGAAAAGGTTACTATAACATAGAAGAGAGCAGTTCTGGGTTTATCTCTACAATGAGTTCTTTTCTACCAACAGCAGAAAATGAAACTTCCTCCAAAGAAATAAAAATTTTTTTTTTTTTCAATTATCAGTATTTAATCTATCTTTTAACTGACCTAATTTTTTATTCATATAAAACTAAATGTCTGATATATTTTTAGCATTCGATCTGTGAATAAAATAGTCTGGTACCTAAATCTAATTTTTCTATTCAATGAAAAAGAAATGTCCGTAATTTTTTTCTATTGTTTTTTTATTTTCTTGAAATAAGATGTTAAACTTAGCCTAAATAAAAATATATTTTTATATCATAGGTTACACCAATTTCATCAGTTGAAATAGAAATTAAAATAATTTTCCAGCAGAAAATGCAATTCGTAAGAGCCATTTCAAATTTTCCATTTTGAAGATGACAGAACGAAAAGTTTCCTTCTTTTTCTTGAAACGTCGGTTAACCCAGTAACGTTATACATTCCCGAGAATATTTCCTTTTTAGCATTAAGGAATTTAATAATTACTTTCATAAGCAGTATTTTAATACTCAATATTAGGCTAATGATCTTGCCATTTAATTTCCTACAAGATATTTGCTATTTAATTTCCCACAAGTAATCAAATAATCAGAGTCTTAGCTGTGAAGATTCTAATGACACTATTTTTCATTCTCTTTGAGCTATATCGCAGATATATTTCCACTGAAATCATCAGTGATTTCATCAACTCCATACGAGCAATTTATTAATTCTACTGCCGTCAAAATAGGAATAACAATCATAGGAACTTGATTATGAAAGAAATATATTTCTTTATTTGAATTCTAAAATGCAGCTAGCTAATATAAATTAATAAATTGAAAATATGCGCAACAATAACTGTTCCACTCACTTCGTAAATATCAAAATTTTCAATTGTTCACATTGCTAAAATTAGAATATATGTTCAACCACAATGGGTTATCACTATTTCCCGACAGCATCTAGTACAGTATATATGTGCCAGAAGCCTAAATACTGTTTTAATTTCAGTTATCTGGCAAAAAAATTAAATCCGAATTGATGGAAATTATTCAACCCCATCTACTGACTTATCCTAACAATTAAAGTCAACAATCTTTAAAAAATACAAATAAATTAAAAATATTCACATTTTTTTAATTAAAATTTTTTTTCTTTATTCAAAGTAAGGTATATTTAATAGTGTAATTTCAAGTCGATTTTATTTTCATTTTACAATTTATTTACACTTTATATCGCATATTTTTTTTTTTTACGAGACCCAATATTTTCATATAAAACTTACAAAAATTATTCAAAGATGAATAAATATCAATCTTTTTTATCATGAATAATGATTTTATTTTACCGCATTTTTCTACACGAATATTTCATAACAATCCTATTTTGAACTATTTTGAAATTAAAAATATTTCTCATAATATTCTTGAAAACATCTTTTTTAAAGATTTCTCCATCAAATGTGCACCGTATCACATAGCCGATTCTACACAAAACACTTTATCATCATCGGCGATAAAATTATTAATAGATTAACCTAAAAATTGTAATGGAAAATATGAACTATGTTATTTGTCAAAAAATTTTTCTGAGTAAAAAAAATGGCTGAAAAGTTTTCCTTACTACACAAATTTGGAAATAAAAATGATTAAACCGTATTACTCGTTAAAAGCCAGAACGCAATTTCAAAATGTCTCTAAATAATCAGATGATATCAAATAAATCTTTTTATAGCATCTTTTTACAAAAAATTTACAAAACCATTAACAGGAATGTATCAATGTTCTACAGGATGGTTGATGATATATATATATATATATATATATATATATATATATATATATATATATATATATATATATATATATATATATATATTGAGAGAGAGAGAGAGAGAGAGAGAGAGAGAGAGAGAGAGAGAGAGAGAGAGAGAGAGAGAGAGAGAGAGAGAGAAAGTCAAATATTAGCATCCTGCTGTTTAAGAAGTAATCAGATTATTTTCTTTTATAGTTACACGTAAAACCACTATGCTTAAACGGTCCAAACATATACATATTCGCAAAATATTATTGTTCATTCTGAAATTAACTTTTTGTCATGAAAAATTATACTGAAAAAAAAATAAAAGTAAAAATAAAAACCAGTGAAAGCATTATTAATAAATATATTTTGATATAAAATTGTGCTAGAATTTAGGTAAATATAAAAAAAAAAGTTTCATTATATCTCTTGATACTCTAGCTGTTTTTGTTTTCACAAGAATAATAATCTTTAAAATTGATACTGTTGCTGTTTACACAAGGATACTGATCTTTAAAATACACAAACAAATATATACTAAAAACCACCTAATATTGACAAGTCAAAATCAATATGAATCTTTTATGAATTTTCTCGTTTTTTTTTCTAATAAACAAAATAATAGTTTTCTTATGTTACTTGATACTGTTGCTGTTTTTGTTTCCACAAGAATAATACTGTTGCTGTTTTTGTTTCCACAAGAATAATACTGTTGCTGTTTTTGTTTCCACAAGAATAATAATCTTTAAAATGCACAAACAAAAATATACTAAAAATCACCTAATATTGGCAAGTCAAAATCAATATGAATTTTCTCATTTTTCTTTTTTTTTTCTTAATGGGAATCAGCTGATATATGAAGCATCACTCCCACGGCCATTAGGGTCTGCCCCCTTAAACACCAGAACCACTTTCCCCCCTGTCCCATTTAAGATTTCCTCTTCCCTCCCCCTTAGCCCACCACCAGGGCTTAAATGCTTCTCCTCCCATTATTTTCAAAAACATCTTTCATCTCTCCCACACTCGCGTCCCTGCTTCTTCCTACAAACTAATTTGGCCTAAAATGTTATCTGATATTTATTCTCTCAACACAATGGGGTCATAGAATCACTCACTTAAGTTTATCTTAATATAGAGTGCTACTTGCAACAACGACCAAGGACCAATTGCAAATATGGACAATGTCTGTCTGTACTGCATATTAATGTTGAAGTATACATGCGCATTTCAAACATGAATGTTGAAAAGCAAAAAATATTCATAACCAAAATCTTAAAAAGAATATAAAATTATCAAATTCTGATGGATGATAAAATGTAATCTATTTTATAAAACCCATATAGTTAATATATATATACATATATATATATATATATATATATATATATATATATATATATATATATATATATATATATATATATATATATCATATTCCAAAATTCAAATTATTATGCTTGTCTGTAAATTGATGGTGATGTATACTATACTATACATGCGCTCATTCATACATGAATGTTGAAAAGCACAAAAATATTCATAAGCAAAAATTTAAACGCAAAATAAAATTATCAAATTCTGATGGATGATAAAATGTAATATATTTTATAAAACCCATATAGTTAAAAAACAACTTAATATCATATCCCAAAATTAAAAAAAAAAAAAAAAATCATAAGACAAATTTTAAACTTAACACAACGGACTATGACTTAAATCATTAAATTCTTATTGTTGATAAAATAACAAGCATAATTTAAAAGCCATACATAACAAAACAGCAAAATGTCAAATCACATAATTAAGATTAAAAATAAAAGATATTTTAAGCACGTAAATAGAAAAAAAATAGAATTTTGAAGACAAAAGACTTCCAAATTTTAAGCAGATTTCTTTTCATATAGTTTATTCATTTCCTCACTGGGCTATTTTCCCTGCTATTCCAATTACGGTTGTAACTTAGCTAGTAATAATAATAATAATAATAATAATAATAATAATAATAATAATAATAATAATAAAATAGATTTTTGAAGACAGAAGACTCCCAAAACTACCCATAGACAGCAAAAACAAACTTGCTCTTAAACGCATATCTTATCTATTTTTTTTCTTTTTTTTTTTTACTGATGTCATAAGTGTAACATCAATG